>NC_134688.1:52464745-52764745 GCF_050947455.1 Rhinoderma darwinii | reverse complement strand
TCCTGATTCCATTTTGAATTGCCTCTGTGCCACAGTTACCATAGTAACAGTAATCCAGTGGCCTATCAACAGAACAAAGGCCTTTATATAGGCCCATACATTAAAAAAAAAAAGCTGTTTCTCCCCCTCACACATACAAGGATGCAGCCGCAAGCGGCCGAAAATGCACGTCAGTGCAGTGGAAATTCCCACACGATTTAACCCGTTAATCGTGTGGCCATTCGCCATCGCATGAAGCTTGGTTTAGTCGCGTGCAGCTTCCGACAAGTCTGTTATTACCCCCAGATTCCGCAGCTTTATTCGCTAGCTGAGTCAGCCAATAACGAAGTCTGCTCATTATCTAACCCAGATAAGCTGCCAAATGTCCGCAACTCACATGTGGAGTAGAAAGCTTTACAGCTACAGATGATAGTTAGTTCTGCAAATGAGGGCAGGTGCAGGTCAGTGCAAGAGTCAGACGATCTTTAGGGCAGGGCCAGTCTCCCAGTAGACATTTACGGCCGCACCAAACTTAGGCCCGTGGATCAGTTAGCATGGCTGCAATTACTTACCGCTCCTCAGACTTCTTCTCCTCCTTTTGTGCCGTCTGCAACACATTGCGTCCTGACGCCGTCCAGCGTTAGGACGTGGTGAGTGGTGGCTGCAATGCGTGGCGGATGGCAGAAGAGGAGAAGACGCCGGGGAGAAAAAAGCGGTACGTATAAGTAAGCGTCTGATCTGGGGTAAGCGTCTGATCTGGGGTCTGATTAGTTTAGGGGGTCTGGTCTGAGGTCAGATTAATTTAGGGGCCTGGACTGGGATCTGATTGGTTAGGGGATCTGGTTAATTAGAGGAATCTGTCACCGCATTAGTGTTAGGAAGGAATTTCTATATATTCATGAGCTCCTGACTCCCCCTGCCCACTGTTTGATAGCTTTCTTGCTATGCACAGTAATTGGGAGAAAACTGTCAATAAGCGTTGGCTGGGGGGGGGGGGGGGGGGGTGACAGCTTATGAATATGATGGACTCATTCTCCACAATGCGATGCAAGCGCTACAGCAAATAGAGTGTACATTTTACAAAAACTACACCACAGGCAGACATAACACTCACAAATCTGAAATCAGTTTTTCTGTCTCTACATTATGCTGCCCTGAGAGAGAGCATCATAGAGGTGGTGATAGATTTCCTCTAAGGGGTCTGGTGTCTGAATTTATTTGTGTTGCCATAGGTGTTGGGAATGGCTGTAAAACAAAGGGGCCAAATATGTGTCAGCATCAAACTCTACAGTCGGCAGAAAAAGTCGTCATAATGGCCTGAAATGAAAAGAGAAAGGCTACATACGGAGAAGATGTCACCTGTGAATCACTGGATATATAGAGGAGCTGTCACCTCTCCTGACCTCTCAGGCAATGCCTCTGCACAAAAAAGCATAATAAGCAATGCATTTCTATGCAGCAATGTATATGTATACCGGCCCGACGGAGGCCAAAAGTACACTCTTTTAGCCTCTGCGAGTGAATACAGGCCAATTGGTAAGTTTGGCATATTTGCTGGGAGCTTTACCCTGCATATACGCCAAAAGTAGGGCTAAAACGTGATGTGAACAGAGTCTATTGACAGGCTTGGTGACTGTTGCCAATGATAACCAGCAGAATTTTGAATGCAGCTCATGGACAATGTAGATGTCACATGACTGCATGTCCATGATGGTTGATAGTTTACATATAGTCACAATGTTTCTGAAGAGTGGACCCTGGGGAGATTTTCTACAAAATGTGTGTTATAAAATGTCACCTTTTTTATCATATCCTAAAAAAAAACAAATAAACCCTTTAACCCCTTCCCGCAAAGCGCAGTACTATTACGTTGCGGTGATAGTGCGGGCTCAGGAGCTGAGCCCGCACCATCACCGCCAGGTGACAGCTGTATGTTACTAGCATCCGATATGGCTGATTAACCCCTCAGATGCTGCGTTCAATAGAGATCGCAGCATGTGAGGAGTTTTTAGGTATTGACACCCCAGCAACGTGATCGCTGAGTTGCCGGTGGCTGCAAAGGCTATCAGAGGCCTAATACTTAACTTCCAGTTTGCCAGCAATGGAAGCCTCCTATGCCCCGCTCGGCAGCGGGGCCTAAAAGGCTTCCTGTACCATCGTCAAGATGGCGCCGGCTCAGCTTCCGGCTCAGAAGCTGTGCCGGCGTCATCAGCAGTGGGTGTCCGCTGTATGTTACAGCAGACAACCCTCTGTAATGGCAGTAACCGGAGCTAGCCACCGTGCACGCAAAAATAAAAAAGTTATGGTTCTTAGAATATGGCGACGCAGAAAACAAATGATTTTATTAAAAAAAGTGATTTTATTGTGCAAAAGCTGCAATACATTAAAAAAAACTATATAAATTTGGTGTCACCGTAATCGTATCAATCCGCAGAATAAAGTTAACATGTGATTTAGGGAGCACTGTGGATGCCGAAAAAAAAACCAATAAACAACTATTCCAGAATTGCTTGTTTTTGGTAATTTCCTTTACCAAAAAATGAAATAAAAAGTGATCAAAAAGTCGTATGTGTTCTAAAATGGTACCAATAAAATCTACAGCCCGTCTGGCAAAAAACAAGCCCGCACACCGCTCAATCAACTGAAAAATAAAAAAGTTATGGCACTAGTAATGCGGTGATGAAAAACATCTCAATGCGCAGGCCGGAGGGGAACATTCCTTCAGTTTCAGGGCCACAGTATTGAGGAACTAGGAAGATAAGGGACATAGCACATCCCCTGGAAGCGAGGGTGCCGTATTATACCAGCGGAAAACTTTCCCAGCAATATTTCCCAAACTACAAAGGAGAAAAAGTCCCCAAAAGGTGCAGAGCGTTACAAAAGGGGGATAAGAAAGAAAAGCGTTTATCAGTGTGACACCGGCCTGTGCATAACGGATTGCTTCACATCGTAACACACATCTATGGATAATTGTATTATTTACCCCATGATTATACCCTCTTATTATGCCCTGATGTTCTCCGCACAGATTACATATGCCACCACATTATAAACTGAAATACCAGCAAAACCCCAAACAGAAAAACGAACTAGGAAAATCCATGCTCAAAATGGCGGCCTTTCACTTCTTAGCCGTACAGTGTGCCCAAACAGCAATTTATGGCCACAAGTAAGGCATTACCATACCCGGGAGAACCCGCTTAACAATTTATGGGGTAAGATTCTCTAGGGGCACAACATATTGTGCGGTGAATAGGCATATCAGTGGAAAAATTGCAATTTTCCCTTTGCACCATCCACTGCGTATTCATTTCTGAAAAACACCTGTGGAGTGAGTCTAAATTCTCACTACACCCCTTGATAAATGCCTTTAGGGGTGTCGTTTCTAAAACGGGGTCACTTTTGTTTGGTACATCAGTGGTTTTGCAAATGCAACATGGCGTCCGTAAACCATTCCAGCAAAATCTACGCTCCAAAAGATAAATACCGCTCCTTTACTTCTGAATGCTCCCATATACGTAAACAGCTGATTATAACCACATATGGGGTGTTACCGTACTCGGGAGAAATTTCTTTACAAATGTTGGCATGCTTTTTCTTCTCTATTACTTGTAAAAATGAAAAATGTTGATCTAAAACTACATCTTGGTGGAAAAAATTATTTTTCATTTTCATGGCTTAATTCTAATTAATTCAGCAAAAAACCTTTGGGATCAAAATTTTCACTATACCCCTAGATGATTCCTCAGGGGGTGCAGTTTCCCAAATGGAGTCACTTTTGGGGTGTTTCCATTGTACTAGTACTACAGGAGCTCAGCAAATGTGACATGGCGCCCAGAAACCATTCCAAAGTCCAAATGGTGCTCCTTCCATTCTGAGCCGTACCGTGTGTCCAAACAGATGTTTATGACCACATGTGGGGTATTTTTTTACTCGGGAGAAATGTCTTTACAAATTTTACGATGCTTTTTCTCCTTTAGTCCTTGTGGAAATTAAAAAAAATTAGCTAAACCTACATTTTATTTGAAAAAAATGTAGATTTTCATTTTCACAGCCTACTTCCAAAAATTTCTGCAAAAAACCTGTGGGGTCAAACTGCTCACTGTACCCCTAGATAATTTCCTCAAGGGGTATAGTCTCCAAAATGGGGTCACTTGTTGTGGGTTTCCACTGTTTTGTCCCCTCAGGGGCTTTGCAAATGCGACATGGCCTCCGCAAACCATTCCTGCTAAATTTGAGTTCCAAAAGCCAAATGGCGCTCTTTCCCTTCTAAGCCCAGCTGTGTGTCCAAACAGCCGTTCATGACCACATGTGGGTTATTGTTTTACTCGGGAGAAATTGCTCTACAAATGTTGTGGTGCTTTTTCTACTTTAGTTCTTTTGGAAATGAAAGAAAATTAGCTAAAGCTACATTTTATTTGAAATAATGTAGATTTTCACTTTCATGGCCTAGTTCCAAAAATTTTTGCAAAAAAACTGGCAGGTCAAAATGCTTGCTACACCCCTAAATAAATTCCTCGAATGGTGTAGTTTCCCAAATGGGGTCACTTTTGGGGGGCTTCCAATGTTTTAGTTCCACAAGACATCTTCAAAGCTGACATGGTACCTAAAATATATTCTAATAAAAAGGAGGCCCAAAATCCTCTAGGTGCTACTTTTTCTTCGGAGGCTGGTGCTTCAGTCCAGTAGCACACTAGAGCCACATGTGGGATATTTCCTAAAACTGGAGAACATGGGTAATAAATATTGAGTTGCATTTCTCTGGTAAAACCTTCTGTGGTACAAAAAAAATGGATTCAAAATGAATTTCTGGAAAAAAAATAATGAACTTTGTCAATTTCACCTCTACTTTGCCTTAATTCCTGCGCAATGTCTAAAGGGTTGAGAAACTTTCTAAATGCTGTTTTGAATACTTTGAGGGGTGCAGTTTTTAAAATGGGGTGACTTATTGGGGGTTTCTAATATCTAAGGACCTCAAAGCCACTTAACAACTGAACTGTCCCCTGTAAAAATAGCATTTTGACATTTTTTTGAAAATGTGAGAAATTGCTGCTAAAATTCTAAGCCTTGTAACGTCCTAGAAAAATACAAGGATGTTCAAAAAACGATGCCAAACTAAAGTAGACATATGGGGGATGTTAATTAGCAACAATTTTGTGTGGTATAACTATTTGTCTTACAAGCAGATACATTTAAATTGAGAAAAATGTAAATTTTTGCAATTTTTCGCTAAATTTTGGTGTTTTTCACAATTAAATACTGATTGTATCGGGCAAATTTTGCCAGTATCATAAAGTCCAATGTGTCACGAGAAAAGAATCTCAGAATCGCTTGGATAGGTAAAAGCATTCCGGAGTTATTACCACATAAAGTGAAACATGTCAGATTTGAAAAATGAGGCTCTGTCAGGAAGGTCAAAAGTGGCCAAAGAGGGAAGGGGTTAAGCTTACTGGTCTATAATTACCCGGGGAAGACCTAGAGCCCTTTTTGAAAATAGTCACCACATTTTCCCTGCGCCAGTCCCTTGGCACTATACCGGTTACTAGAGAATCTCTAAATATTATGAAGAGGGGGACAGAAATAACTGAACTAAGCTCTTTAACCCCTTCAGGACCCAGCCACTCTTGGACCAAATGTCACAGCCTCATTTTTTAAATCTGACGTGTGTTACTATATGTGGTAATAACTTGGGAATGCTTTTACCTATCCAAGCGATTCTGAGATTGTTTTCTCGTGACATATTGTACTTTAAGTTAGTGAAAAAATGTGGTCGATATATTCAATATTTTTGTGTGAAAAACACCAAAATTTAGAGAAAATTTGCAAAAAATTAGCATTTTCTAAATTCAAATGTATCTGCTTGTAAGACAGATAGTTATACCACACAAAATAGTTACTAGCTAACATTTCCCATATGTCTACTAAAGATTGGCATCATTTTTTGAACATACTTTTATTTATTTTTTTTATAAGTTTAGCAGCAATTTCTCACATTTTCAAGAAAATTTAAAAATCCTATTTTTTAGGGACCAGTTCAGTTCTGAAGTGGCTTTGAGGGCCCCAACATTTGTAAAGCAACTTTTCCAGAGTACGGAAATACCCAACATGTGGTCATAAACTGCTGTTTGGGCAAGCAGCAGGACTCAGAAGGTAAGGCACGCCATTTAGCTTTTGGAGTACAGATTTTGCTGGTTTGATTTCTCGGCACCATGTCGCATTTGTAAAGCTCCTAAGGTACCAGTACAGTGAAAAAAAAGTGACTCCATTTGGCAAACTACACCCATTGAGGAATTCATATAGGGGTTTAGTGAGCATTTTGACCCCACAGGTGTCTCATATATTTTATTAGAAATGGGCAGTGAAAATTAAAAATTACATTATTTTCCAATAAGATGCAGCATTAGTTCAAAATTTTTCATTTTCTCAACAAATAAAGGAGAAAAAGCACCGTAACATTTGTAAAGCAACTTCTTCAGAGTAGGGAAATACCCCACACGTGGTCATAAACTGCTATTTGGACACACAGCAAGGCTCTAAAGGGAAGGAGCGCCATTTAGGATTTGGAGTGGAGATTTATTATTTTTTGACACCATGTTGCATTGAGCTATAGTACCAGTACAGTGGAACCCCCGATAAATTACCCCATTTTGGAAACTAGATCCCTCAAAGAATTTATCTAGGGGTGTAGTGTTTTGCAAAAATGAGTAAACTTTAGATGTTGCAGATTGAAAATTGCTGTTTCCCCCAGATATGCCATTTCAGTGCCCAATGTGTTGTGCCCAGCTTGTACCACCGTAGACACACATCCCATAAATCGTTAAGCGGTTTCTCCAGAATACAGTAATACCCCATATGTGGTCATAAATTGCCGTTTCGGCACACTGCCAGGCTCAGTTGGACCACCATTTGGCTTTTAAAGCGCAGATTTTGTTTGGTGTTTTAGTGGTATTTTATCTTATAATGTGGGGGCATATGAAAGCTGGGTGGAGTACATCAGGGTACATGTAAACTGGGTGGAGTACATCAGGGTATATGTAATATGTGCGGAGTACATCAGGGTATATGTAAGATGGGCAGAGTACATCAGGGTATATGTAATATGTGAGGAGTACATCAGGGTATATGTAATATGCGGGTAGTACATCAGGGTATATGTAATATGTGAGGAGTACATCAGGGTATATGTAATATGTGAGGAGTACATCAGGCTATATGTAAACTGTGAGGAGTACATCAGGGTATATGTAATATGTGAGGAGTACATCAGGGTATATGTAAGCTGTGAGGAGTACATCAGGGTATATGTAATATGTGCGGAGTACATCAGGGTATATGTAATATGTGCGGAGTACATCAGGGTATATGTAATATGTGCGGGTACATCAGGGTATATGTAATATGTGAGGAGTACATCAGGGTATATGTAATATGTGCGGAGTACATCAGGGTATATGTAATATGTGCGGGTACATCAGGGTATATGTAATATGTGAGGAGTACATCAGGCTATATGTAAACTGTGAGGAGTACATCAGGGTATATGTAATATGTGCGGAGTACATCAGGGTATATGTAATATGTGCGGGTACATCAGGCTATATGTAAGCTGTGAGGAGTACATCAGGGTATATGTAATATGTGAGGAGTACATCAGGCTATATGTAAACTGTGAGGAGTACATCAGGGTATATGTAATATGTGCGGGTACATCAGGGTATATGTAAGCTGTGCGGAGTACATCAGGCTATATGTAAGCTGGGCTGAGTACATCAGGCTATATGTAAACTGTGAGGAGTACATCAGGGTATATGTAATATGTGAGGAGTACATCAGGGTATATGTAAACTGTGAGGAGTACATCAGGCTATATGTAATATGTGAGGAGTACATCAGGGTATATGTAATATGTGAGGAGTACATCAGGGTATATGTAATATGTAAGGAGTACATCAGGGTATATGTAATATGTGCGGAGTACATCAGGGTATATGTAATATGTGAGGAGTACATCAGGGTATATGTAATATGTGAGGAGTACATCAGGCTATATGTAAACTGTGAGGAGTACATCAGGGTATATGTAATATGTGCGGAGTACATCAGGGTATATGTAATATGTGAGGAGTACATCAAGCTATATGTAAGCTGTGAGGAGTACATCAGGCTATATGTAAACTGTGAGGAGTACATCAGGGTATATGTAATATGTGAGGAGTACATCAGGGTATATGTAAGCTGGGCGGAGTACATCAGGGTATATGTAATATGTGAGGAGTACATCAGGGTATATGTAATATGTGAGGAGTACATCAGGGTATATGTAAGCTGGGCGGAGTACATCAGGGTATATGTAATATGTGCGGGTAGATCAGGCTATATGTAAGCTGGGCGGAGTACATCAGTGTATATGTAAGCTGGGCGGAGTACATGAGGGTATATGTAAGCTGGGCGGAGTACATCAGGGTATATGTAAGCTGGGCGGAGTACATCAGGGTATATATAAGCTGGGCGGAGTACATCAGGATATATGTAATATGTGCGGGTAGATCAGGGTATATGTAAGCTGGGCGGAGTACATTAGTGTATATGTAAGCTGGGCGGCGTACATCAGGGTATATGTAATATGTGCGGGTAGATCAGGGTATATGTAAGCTGGGCGGAGTACATCAGTGTATATGTAAGCTGTGCGGGTAGATCAGGGTATATGTAAGCTGGGCGGAGTACATCAGGGTATATGTAATATGTGCGGGTAGATCAGGGTATATGTAAGCTGGGCGGAGTACATCAGTGTATATGTAAGCTGGGCGGCGTACATCAGGATATATGTAATGTAATATGTGCGGGTAGATCAGGGTATATGTAAGCTGGGCTGAGTACATCAGGCTATATGTAAACTGTGAGGAGTACATCAGGGTTTATGTAATATGTGCGGGTAGATCAGGGTATATGTAAGCTGGGCGGAGTACATCAGTGTATATGTAAGCTGGGTGGAGTACATCAGGATATATGTAATATGTGCGGGTAGATCAGGGTATATGTAGGCTGGGCGGAGTACATCAGTGTATATGTAAGCTGGGCGGCGTACATCAGGATATATGTAATATGTGCGGGTAGATCAGGGTATATGTAAGCTGGGCGGAGTACATCAGTGTATATGTAAGCTGGGCGGAGTACATCAGGGTATATGTAAGCTGGGCGGAGTGCATCAGGCAGACCTCCCAACCGTCCCGAATCCGGCGGGACAGTCCCGGTATTTGACTTCTGTCCCGCCGTCCCGGCGGTCTGAGAAATGTCCCACCCTGCCCCCGACTCCCCCTGTTGCCAGCCACGCCCCCCTGCAACGACGAAGCTGCCTGCACAGAGTCTGCTTGGAGCAAGGGAACAGAGTGCAGCAGACACACTAAAGCGGAACGCTGGAGGGGAGAAGAACGAAGCCACAGGACAGGGGTGACTGGTGAGTACACAGATTAAACTATTTAGTGCCTGGGAACACTAGCATTTATAAAATCATAAAATAAATTACATTATTTTATGGTTTTAGAAAATATTGTGTCTCCAGGCACATTCTTTTTGCAGCTCCCGCCCCCCCTCCCCCCCGTGCTCCTCCCCCTTCTCTGGACTGCTGTAACTTCTGGCAGGAGAGGGAGAGTAGTGATAATAAAAAATACCCACACTTCTCCATTAAACATCTATCTAATCTATATGTCTATCTATCTATCTATCTATCTATCTATCTATCTATCTATCTATCTATCTATCTATCTATCTGTCTATCTATCTATCTATCTATCTATCTATCTATCTATCTATCTCATATCTATCAATCTATCTATCTATCTATCTATCTATCTATCTATCTATCTATCTATCTATCTATCTATCTATCTATCTCATATCTATCTATCTATCTATCTATCTATCTATCTATCTATCTATCTATCTATCTATCTATCTATCTCATATCTATCTATCTATCTATCTATCTATCTATCTATCTATCTATCTATCTATCTATCTATCTATCTATCTATCTATCTATCTATCTCATATCTATCTATCTATCTATCTTATCTATCTTATCTATCTATCTATCTATCTATCTATCTATCTATCTATCTATCTATCTATCTATCTATCTATCTATCTATCTATCTCATATCTATCAATCTATCTATCTATCTATCTATCTATCTATCTATCTATCTATCTATCTATCTATCTATCTATCTATCTATCTATCTCATATCTATCAATCTATCTATCTATCTATCTTATCTATCTATCTATCTATCTATCTATCTATCTATCTATCTATCTATCTATCTATCTATCTATCTATCTATATCATATCTATCTATCTATCTATCTATCTATCTATCTATCATCTATCTATCTATCTATCTATCTATCTATCTATCTATCTATCTATCTATCTATCTATCTATCTATCTATCTATCTATCATCTAATCTATCTACAAAAATAGAATCCTGCAGCACAGGCTTAAATGAAAGAGGGTGCAAGCCTTAGGGAACAGATCACTGTCCCTATAGACAAAAAGCAGTAAATAGAACAGACACGAAGCAGCTGAGCGCTCACACGAATGCTTCAGCGTCTTCGTTTTAGCGATTGGTGGGGGTCTCAGTGCTCGGACCCCCACCAATGCAAACTTCTGACATGTCACTATGACACGTCAGAAGTTTGTTAAACGTTTACCAAACACTTTAAGTATAAAAATGCCTAAATGGATGCTCCATATGGAGTTAAAAGGGTTATCCAGTCCCTAAAAATGCATGACCTATCCTCAGGATAGGCCATCAAAAGATGATGGGTAGGGGTCCGACTTCCGGGACCCCCTGCCGATCAGCATTTTTGAAGGGGGTGCAGCGCTCGTATGAGTATTCAGTATTGCCGCCTTCTAACATTGAAGTGAATTGGGAGAACAGGCTGAAATACCTGTGAATCGCCGCTGCATCTGTGTCGGAGATTCACAGTGAGCAAGAAAAAACGAAGGGGAAGCAGTGTTCGTACGAGCACTGCGGCCCCTTCAAAACAACTGATCGGCGGGGGTCGCAGGAGTCGGACCCCGAGCCATTAGCTATAGATGGCCTATCCTGTGAATAGGCCATCAATTTTTAGGGATTGCAAAACCCCTTTAAAGGGGTTTTCCCACAACCACATGTATCCCCTATCCACAGAATAGGGGATACATGTGTGTTCGCTGAGGGTCTGACCACTGGGACTCCCGGCGATGAGATCGGGGGACCGAAATTCCCCCGAAGTGCTCCATGAGAATGGAGCACTAGTGCACTTGCTTGACCATTGCTTTATTAATTTCTATGGAGCTGCCGGAGATAGTGGTCTATGAACAAAGGAACGGGGAGTGGGAAAAGTAGTGTGTTACATCAATGTTAAAAAGAAAAAATACTTTATTGAATAATTATTAAAAACAATGTTAGATGAAAAAATGATGACGTTGTGCCAAAGTCCCCTAGATTGGCACACTAAGACAATATTATGTCTAAATTAATTGCTCCGTACTGTTCAAATAACAATTTGATTTAATCATTTATCTGGCAGAATATCTGCCCTGGTCAGGGACTTAAGCACGTCAATACCGCATGTTGGGCTGCAGACTCGGTCACAATACATGGAGGGACGGAGCTGAGCTATGCTTGAGTTGCGAGCACACTCAAACAGCTGATCGCGGCTCACCTCCTCTCAACCCTTCCCATGTGTATGTGACTGACTTCGGCAGCCTGATCTGCACAAAGTAAACACACCTGGATTTAGTGATACAACTGCCTGACAGGCAGAATACTAATGGTTACGTGGGACTGGAGATCACTGTGTGAGCACACTATCTGATCAGTTACTCCTCCTGCAGAGTTGTCCTCACGGAGCAGTTACAGCTCTGCTATGTCAAGCTTATACATAGAGGACTAGCTAGCACGCAACAGTCTCAACTCTGCTGTGCCGTGTCTACTTGCATAGGACACATGCACATACAACCCATATGGTTGTATTGATACAGGGATTTCTCCACCGCAGGGCTTTAATCACAGCCCGTTGGAGGAACCTTTAGTGTCATATGCAGGTTGACTGTCTCGTCATTGATACTGAGGGGGACAGCCATTTGCTAATATTTAACACTTTAATCTCTGGATCAGGGACTATTACAGAGCCTCCTCGCATATACACAGGGGGAGGCTAGACACATATATCTTTAATATAACGGAGCAATTAATTTAGACATAATATTGTCTTAGTGTGCCAATCTAGGGGACTTTGGCACAACGTCATCATTTTTTCATCTAACATTGTTTTTAATAATTATTCAATAAAGTATTTTTTCTTTTTAACATTGATGTAACACACTACTTTTCCCACTCCCCGTTCCTTTGTTCATATATCGATAATTGGTGGTGTACACCTAGTGTGAATTACTCCAACATATTATATATAAAATTGTAAGAGGGTAATACCTATCTAAATATATCACGGAGATAGTGGTCCCCTAAGTCCCTAGAAATGAATGGACCGCTGGCCACTTCGGCTGACTTTCAGTCCCCAGTTCTCATCTCTGGGGGCCCCAGTGGTCGGACCCCCAGCGATCACACATATATCCCCTATCCTGTGGATAGGGGATACATGTGTTTGTGCGGAAAACCCTTTTAATTTGTAATATATGACATTTCAGAAGTTCATTGATGTCTAGTTTCTATTGCATCGCAGGGAAGAAGACAGAAGACTGCTGGAGGTAAGTTTAATATTTTTTATTTTTCAAATTACTAACTTTATTTTTATTTTTTTTGTTTTGCAGGTTCCGCTGGACCGTTTTAACTAGGGCGTAGATTCGTTGTACTACTTCGATGATCTACATATTTTTTTTATGTGGGGAAGTTCTTATTTCAATAAAAAAATAAATTCTTACGTGTCTGTTTCCTTTAATACTTTAATAGTGCCTTAGTAATGGCAGCAGTCTGATTGACAACGTCCATTACTAAGGTGGGGCTTAATGTTTGCTAGTAAAATGGCTGCAACTAACCCCCCATTATTACCCCTGTACCCACCGCCACCAGGGGTGCTGGGAAGAGCCGGGTGCGATCCAGTACCAGACCAACTGTAGTGATGGTCGGGCACTGGGCAGCAGCAGGCTGGTATTATGAGGCTGGAAAGGGCCAAAAACCTTGGCCTTTCCCACCCTTGTAATGCTAGGCTGCTGCTGTGTTGTATCTGGCTAGTTAGGGAAAATGGGGGGGACCCCAGGTCGATTTAAAAAAAAAAAAGAAAACAACATTGCTTTCCCCCCATTTTCCTAACCAGCCAGATACAACACAGCAGCAGCAGGCTAGCATTACTAGGGTGGGAAGGGCCACAGTTTCTGGCCTTTCATAGCCTAATAATATCAGCCTGCAGCAACCCCAGTGTCCGGCCATCACTACAGATGGTCGGGTACTGGATCGTACCCGGTTCTTCCCGACACCCCTGGTGGTGATGGGCACCAGGGTAATATAGGGGGTTAGTTGCAGCCTTTTTACTGGCTCACACTAAGCCCCGCCTTAGTAATGGACGCAGTCAATCAGACAACTGCCATTACCAAGGCGCTAATAAAGGATTAAAAAAAACAAACACATAAGAAAATATTTTTTTTATTGAAATAAGAACTCCCCCACACAACCCTCTTTGACCATTTTATTTTTAAAAAAACGGAGATCATCGCGGTAGTCCAAATGGTCCAGCGGAACCTGCAAAACAAAATAATAAGGTTCGTAATATGAAGAATAAAAATACTTCTCCTCACCTCTAGCGACTTCTGTCTTCTTCCCTTCGCTGCGATATATACTAGACGTCAATGAAAAATAATTCCCCTTCATGTAACTCTGCTACCTGTCAGCTGAAAAGTCATCCACCACAGGGAAAAAAATGTCCCCACCATGTCTGATTGCCCAGTGTTTCTTTGTGGTACTCCGCCATGGGCAAACATTTTTCCCTCTGGCAGATGATTTTTCCATTGACAGGTAGCAGAGTTATACAACAGGAAAACCAATTCCCCATCATGTAACTCTGCTACCTGTTAACTGAAAAGTCATCCACCACAGGGTCTCCCTCTTGACTTTCATTGTTCTCAGCCTTTTGGTTTGTCCTGCAGCTGCTGCCGTGATGAGCAAATGTTATACCCAAGATAGGAAAAGTAACATAAAGACGATATAACCGGATCCATAATATCTGTAATATCCAGACAGTCCAGAGATCCGCAGTGACAATGTACGCGTGTTATTTGCAGAAGCATCTGGCCGTGATTTGATGTGTCTATGCGGGATATTGGGCGTGGTTAGGGGGCGTGGCTTAAAAATGTCCCTCTTTTCCGAATTCAAAAGTTGGGAGGTATGCATCAGGGTATATGTAAGCTGTGCGGAGTACATCAGGTCATAATAGGATGATGTAATAATGGATGTAATAATGGGGAGAATGAATAATCCATGGATTGGTGTGGTACGCTTTGAACCAATCCTTTATACACAGGCCGGGTTTATTGGGTATTATACAAAATATCTGCGCTCCAGTGTTGCCTAATGTTTGACTTCTTCATTAGCCCTATAAGCCGCACAAGGCCCTAAAGTTTCCTCATCTCCGCTGCATCTACAGGGTCCACCTGTGGGGTCCAGCAAATGACTGTAGTTTCTATTGGTACCACTTTGCGTTACTTGCAACTTTTTGATCACTTTTTATTACATTTTTTTTGAGACAAGATGACGAAAAAAGAAAATGCTGTCATTTATTAAAAATTTGTACGGTGTTCACCGTGCGCTAAAAATAATGTGACATTTTTATAGATCAGGCCGTTCCGAACGCGGCGATACCTATTATGTATCGTTTTTTTTTCAGTGATTGGTGAGGATCACCTATCTCACAGGGATGTATTAGGTCAGGGAGACCACATTGGTGTGCACCACCAAGCAAAGCTAAATTGAGTCAGGAATTGGGGAAGTCAAACACAAACATTTAATACAATACCTCACTACATCATTTGTGGCCAAGGGTATGTGAGTTTGCGGGTCACTCACACATACCAGTTTGCACCATTGGATTTTAAACAATTTTAATGCAGATCAATAAAAGTTAATTATTAATTTACCCACAGACCACATTCTTTCCCCCTTCCCCAATTCCTGACTCAATTTAGTTTTTTTTTCATGTTTTCATTTTTTTTCTAATAATAAAGGAGTTGATCAGGGAGACAGGGCAAGTGTTGTTTTTATTATTTATTTATTATTTATATATTTTTCTTTCACATTTTTTTTACAATTTTTTACTTTTTCTTTTACACTGACCTGGGAGCATGAAGATCTGGTCTTCTGATCCCCGGTACAATACAATACTTATGTAGTGCAGTGTATTGTAACTGTCATTCATCAACTGACAGTTAGCGTATTAGGTCCTGCCATACCTGGGCAACCAGGAAGCCTAGCAACGGCTTCCTGGTAACCCGGGGTTACAGAGGGAGCTCCCTCCCTCTGTAAACCACTTCAATGCGGCGGACGTCATTGACAGCCGCATTGAAGGGCTTAAATTGCTGCGATCGGCGGTAACAGCCATTGCAGCCATCGCAGCGGCATGTCAGCTGTGTATAACAGCTGACAGCCGCTGAAGATAAAGCGCGCACAGCTCCTGTGCTCGCTTTATCTGCAGGGCGTGACTATACGCCCGTGTGCGGGAACTCACTTGGTTTCTGGACGTACAGTCACGCCCAATCGCGGGAAGGGGTTAAGAACTTTAAGGTGTAAACCATCTGGTCCCGGGGCCTTGTGTACATTTATTTTGTTTAATTTAGCTTGCACCATCTCTACATTCATCAAATTCAGTATATTAACCCCTTCCCGACATTTGCCGTACATGTACGTCATGGAAAGCATTGACTTCCCGCATCTTGCCGTACATGTACGCCGAATGTTTGGGACCGGCTCAGAAGCTGAGCCGGTGCCATCATCACCGGATCTCAGCTGTATCTTACAGCTGACATCCGGCTGTAACGGCGGGGACCGAAATTAGCTTCGATCCCCGCCATTAACCCCTTAAGTGCAGCGCTCAAACGCGATCGCTGCACTTAAGGTGTTTGCAGCTCATCGGAACCCCAGTAATGAAATTGCCGGGGTTCCGGTGGCTGCAATGGCAACCGGAGGCCTAATACTGGCCTCCCGGTCTGCCTAGCACCGAAGCCGGTCAAGATCCGCCCGGCGGCGGAGCCTGATCGGCTTCCGTAGCTGCCGGCAAGATAGCGCCGGGTCAGGAGCTGATCCGGCGTCATCAGCGGTGGAAGTCAGCTGTACTGTACAGCTGACATCCACCTGTAACGGCAGGAACCGGAGCTAGCTCCGATCCCTGCCATTAACCCCTTCGATGCAGCAATCGAAAGCGATTGCTGCATCGTAGCGGTTACTAGCAGATCGCCAGCCCTGACAGGCAATCAGGACTGGCGACTGCTGTTATGGCAACAGGAGACACAATGGTCTCCTGCTCTGCCATTACGGAAGCCGATTTAGCCCCCGCCGGGAGGCGAAGCCTAATCGGCTTGCTGTCAGTGAATGACTGACAGATCTAATACATTGCACTACATAGGTAGTGCAATGTATTAGAAAAAAAAAAATATGACCGTTGGACCTTCAAGTCCCCTAGTGGGACTTGAGAAAAAGTGTAAAAAAAGTATAAAAAAGTGTAAAAAAAAGTGCAAATAATATAAGTTTGAAAACAATAAAAGTTTCAAGTAATCAAATAAAACACAATCCCCCTTTTACTCTTATCAAGTCCTTTATTATTGAAAAATAATAATAAACCATATGTATTTGGTATCGCCGCGACCGTAACGACCTGAGGTATCAAAATATTATATTATTTATTGCACGCGGTGAACAGCGTAAAAAAAAACGTAAAAAACATTACCAGAGTTTCTGTTTTTTAGTCACTTTGCCCTACAAATGTTAGAATAAAAAGTGATCAAAAAGTCGCACGTATCCAAAAATGGTACCTATAAAAACTATAGCTCGTCCCGCAAAAAACAAGCCCTCATACACCTCCGTCGACAAAAAAAATAAAAAGTTATGGTTCTCAAAACTTGGCGACAGAAAAAAAATACATTCTTTTTACAAAAGTAATTTTATTGTGCAAAAAGTTGTAAAACATAAAAAAGTGCTATAAATTAGGTATCGCCGGAATCGTACTGACCCGCAGAATAAAGTTAATATGTAATTTATAACGCATGGTGAACGCTGTATAAAAAAACCCGAAAAAAGCTGTGCCAGAATTGCGTTTTTTTGTTTACCTGGCATCCCAAAAAATAGGATAAAAGGTGATCAAAAAGTTGCATGTACCCCAAAATGGTACCAATAATAACTACAGCTCGTCCCGCAACAAACCAGCCCTCATACCGCTACGTCTATGAAAAATAAAATGAGTTATGGCTCCAATAAGTCAGGAAATAAAAAAATATGCAGTTGTGCCCGAGGGGAACATTTCTTCTGTTTGAAGAGGCGATTTATCAAGGACCTAAAATTAGGGAACCAGGAAAGGGAGGGCCCAAACATATCCGCTGGAAGCGACGGTGCCCGTATTACACCAGGACAACACTTCCTAGCAAAATTCCCCAAACTACAAAGGCGCGGAGTATGGACCAAAAGGGGCATAAGAAAGGACGCCATTTATCAGTGCGACACTGGCCTGTGCGGAAATGATTGTGTCACAGCGTAACACACATCTATGGATTATTTTATTGTTTTTTTTTACCCCATTATTATACCACCTGACTATGCCCCTTATATACTCCGCCCGGCTTACATATGCCCTACATTATAAACGGAAACACCAGTAAGACTCCAAACAAAACTACTACCAAGCAAAATCCACGCTCCAAAAGCCAAATGGCGTTTCCTCCCATCTGAACCCTACAGCGTGCCCAAACAGCAGTTTCCTTCCACATATATGGCACTGTCATACCCGGGAGAACCCTTTTAGCAATTTTTGGGGTGTGTGTCTCCAGTGGCATAAGCTGGGCACGACATATTTGCCACTGAATGGCATATCTAGGGAAAAATATAAATTTTAAATTTGCACCATCCACCGCACATTCATTTATGGAAAAGACCTGTGGGGTGAAAATGCTCACTACACCCCTTAATAAATGCCTTGAGGGGTGCAGTTTCCATAATGGGGTCACTTCCCAGGGGTTTATTTTTATTATTTCACATCTGAGCCTCTGCAGTTGTGAACCAATACTTTGTAAATCGCCAAATTAGGCCTCAATTTTACATGGTACGCTTTAACTCCTGAGCCTGGTCGACTGTCCAGGCAAGAGATTAGGGCCACATGTAGGGTGTTTCTAAAACCAGGAAACCCAGCATAATAATTAGAGAGCTGTCTTGTTATGGTGGCACAAGCCGGGTACCACATATTGTCCACATATCTGTGGAAAAAATCCCATTTTCACTCTGCAACATCGAGTTCACACTAATTTCTACAAAACATCTGCAGGATTAACATGCTCACTACACCCCTAGGTAAATGCATTGAGGGGTGTAGTTTCCAAAATTGGGTCACTTCTGGGGGGTTTCCACTGTTTTGGGCCCACAGGCGCCCAGAAACCAATCCAGCAACATCTGCACTCCAAATGGCGGTCCTTCCCTTCTGAGTCCTGCCGTGTGCCCAAACAGCAGTTTATGACCACATATGGGGTATTGCCGTACTCGGGAGAAATTGCTTTACAAATGTTGGGTTCTTTTTTTTCCTTTATTTGTTGCGAAAATGAAAAAAATTGCGCTAAAGCTACGTCTTATTGAAGAAAAAGGATTGTTTTTATTTTCACTGCCCAATTCTAATAAATTCTATGAAACATCTGTGGGGTCAAAATGCTCACTACGCCCCTAGATGAATTCCTCAAGAGGTGTAGTTTCCTAAATGGTGTCACTTTTTGGGCGCTTTCATTGTTTTTTCCCCTCAGGGGCTTTGCAAATGTGACATGGCCGCCGCAACCCATTCCTGCTCAATGTGATCTCCAAAAGCCAAATAGCGCTCTTTCCCTTCTAAGCCAAGCCGTGTCTCCAAACAGCCGTTTATTACCACATGTGGGGCATTGTTTTACTCGGGAGAAATTGCTTTACAAATTTTGTGGTGCTTTTTCTCCTTCAGTCCTTCTGGAAATTAGTAAAAATAAGCTAAACCTACATTTTCTTTGAAAAAATGTTGATTTTTATTTTCAGGGCCTACTTCCAATAATTTCTGCAAAAAACCTGTGGGGTCAAATCGCTCACTATACCCCTAGATAATTTCCTCAATGGGTGTAGTCTCCAAAATGGGGTCACTTGTGGGGGGTTTCCACTGTTTTGTCTCCTCAGGGACTTCGTAAATGTGACATGGCCTCCGCAAACCATTCCTGCTAAATTTGAACTCCAAAAGCCAAATAGCGCTCTTTCCCTTCTCAGCCCTGCCGTGTCTCCAAACAACCGTTTATTACCACATGTGGGGTATTGTTTTACTCGAGAGAGATTGGTTTACAAATTTTACGGTGCTTTTTCTCCTTCAGTCCTTGTGGAAATGAGAAAAAATTAGCTAAACCTACATTTTCTTTGAAAAAATTTAGATTGTAATTTTCAGGGCCTATTTCCAATAATTTATGCAAAAAACCTGTTGGGTCAAAACGCTCACTATACCCCTAGATAATTTCCTCAATGGGTGTAGTTTCCAAAATGGGGTCACTTGTGGGGGGTTTCCACTGTTTTGTCCCCTCAGGGGCTTTGTAAATGTGACATGGCCTCCGCAAACCATTCCTGCTAAACTTGAGCTCCAAAAGCCAAATAGCGCTCTTTCCCTTCTCAGCCCTGCCGTGTCTCCAAACAACCGTTTATTACCACATGTGGGGTATTGTTTTACTCGGGAGAAATTGCTTTACAAATTTTACGGTGCTTTTTCTCCTTTAGTCCTTGTGGAAATGAGAAAAAAAATCGCTAAACCTACATTTTCTTTGAAGAAATGTTGATTTTAATTTTCACGGCCTACTTCCAATAATTTCTGTAAAAAACCTGTGCGGTCAAAATGCTCACTGTACCCCTAGATAATTTCCTTGAGGTGTGTAGTTTCCCAGATGGGGTCACTTTTGGGGGATTTTGACTGTTTTGGCACCGCAAGAGCCCTTCAAACCTGACATGGTGCCTAAAATTTATTCTAACAAAAATAAGGCCCCAAAATCCACTAGGTGTTCCTTTGCTTCTGAGGCCGGTGCTTCAGTCCAGTAGCATGCTAGGGCCACATGTGGGATATTTCCTAAAACTGCAGAAACTGGGCAACAAATATTGAGTTGCATTTCTCTGGTAAAACCTTCTGTGTTATAAAAAAAATTGTACTAAAAATTTATTTCTGCAAAAAAATATGAAATTTGTAAATTTCACCTCTACTTTGCTTTAATTCCTGTGACATGTGTAAAGGGTTAAGACATTTTCTAAATGCTGTTTTGAATACTTTGAGGGGTGAAGTTTTTAAAATGGGGTGACTTTTTGGGGGTTTCTAATATATAAGGCCCTCAAAGCCACTTCAGAACTGAACTGGCCCCTGTAAAAATGGCCTTTTGAAATTTTCATGAAAATGTGAGAAATTGCTGCTAAAGTTCTAAGCCTTGTAACGTCATAGAAAAATAAAAGGATGTTCAAAAAACGATGCCAATCTAAAGTAGACATATGGGGGATGTTAATTAGCAACAATTTTGTGTGGTATAACTGCCTGTCTTACAAGCAGATACATTTAAATTGAGAAAAATGCTAATTTTTGCAATTTTTCACTACATTTTTGTGTTTTTCACAATTAAATACTGAACATATCGAGCAAATTTTGACAGTAACTTAAAGTCCAATGTGTCACGAGAAAAGAATCTCAGAATCGCTTGGATAGGTGAAAGCATTCCGGAGTTATTACCACATAAAGTGACACATGTCAGATTTGAAATATGAGGCTCGGTCAGGAAGGTCAAAAGTGGCTAAAGAGGGAAGGGGTTAACTGATATATTAACAACATTTGCTCTTTCTTCTGTTGTATATACAGAACTAAAGAACCCATTTAGTAACTCTGCCTTCTCTTGATCCCCTGTGACCAACTCCCCATTACCACTATCTAGGGGTCCTACATGTTCAGACCTTGGCTTTTTTGCATTTATATACTTGAAGAATTTTTTGGGATTTATTTTACTATCCTTGGCCACCTGCCTTTTATTTTGTATTTTTGCTGATTTTATTACCTTTTTACAACTTTTATTAAGCTGTTTATAATTTACAAAGGCTACAGCTGTACCCTCAGATTTCTATTTTTCAAATGCCCTTTTTTTGTCATGTATTGCCTTTTTTACAGAAGTTGATTCCCCTTGATTAAGGGACAGCAGTGAAGCAGCTGCAGAGAATGTTCGGCCCGGTTCTTCAAACACTGTACGGAAAGTCTCTAGAAACAGTTGTAAATCAGAGCATTCCGGACCCTCTCGTTCCAATATGGGGTTCGCTCATGCCAGGGCTTTGCCAGAGAGGAGGGAGATAATAAAAGCGATATTGGCCTCATCAGAGGGGAAGAGATGAGTTTGTAACTTGAAGTGGATCGTACACTGGTTGATGAAGCCGCTACAGGTTTTAAGATTCCCATCATAGCGGGGAGGTGGAGGCAATGAAATTGCAGAATCAGGACAGGCAGTAGGGTTAGACGGTGGTGGAGTAGCAGAAGCAGCCATAGGAGGAACAGAAGGAAGATCCAAACAGGTAATTATGGAGTTTACAGCCCGTAGGAGCTGATTCTGGCGTGCACGGAGGTCACGCATGTCCGCTTGCAACATCTGAATTGCGGTTTTCGGTTGACCAGTGGGACCCATTGCCCGAGCGTACTGTTATGACTATGGGGTATGTACCGGAATATGTACCGGAGTAGCAGCTGGCCAAGCAATATTCAAAGATAGTCTTTAGGACAAGTGTACCTGGATAGATTTGGCAGACACTTGGCTTGGCAGACACTTGGCACAGATGACTCGACTCCGACATTAGACTTCGCACTGGAACAAACATAATTACTGGATACAGGATACGGGAACACAGGATACAGGATACAACTAAGGGACCATTTGTAAACGAACATGGGAAGACACAACAATGATCAGGCATTGTGGAAATGGGCAGAGTCCTTTTTATAATCCAGGGTGCGTTGGGATTGGGCAGGGAGTATTTTACAGATGCGTGCGCTGGTCCTTTAGAGACACCCTAGGAGAAACAGTGGAGCAGTGCAACCGCGTGTGCTGGCCTCTCTGGGAAGGGAGACGCCGGCTAGAGTTCATTGGTCTGCGGCCACTGTAGGGTAAGTGATGCCGGTAATGGCGGTCCGCAACCATGGCGATTACAGTACTGATCTTTGGTTTGGTTCTGTATTTATGTACTGATCTTGGTTCTGGTTCTGTATTTATGTATTGATCTTTGTTCTGGTGCTGTATTTATGTACTGAGCTTGGTTCTGGTGCTTTATTTATGTACTGAGCTTGGTTCTTGTGCTGTATTCATGTACTGGGCTTGGTTCTTGTGCTGTATTCATGTACTGAACTTAAATTTATCACCGTATGTATGCATTATGCTTGAATCTGATATTGTATTCGTACACAAAATTTTTGTATTTGGGGGTCGTCTTAACTAGCTAAGTGATTTGCTGTGGCATGCTATGCACGCCACATTGCTCTCCACCGTTCTCACAGTGCACTAAATAAGCTGAGCACTACTGTACTGAATGTGCACATACAGTTCTATACGTAATAGGTCAATTTAATATAATTACTGTGGGTAGGTATGTATGCTATATATATTAGTAATTATATAAATAGGAGCAGATTTACTAATATAATCATAGGCAGTTCAAACTTAGACAAGACAGTCAGAAAACATGCCAAATGTATCAAAGTGGTTCATTCTGCATGATAAATTTGGCGCATTTAGCTAGACATGCTGGACACTTTTCTCTTCCTAACACCTCCTCTTAGTTGGCTTAATTTACGCCAGTTATTTTGCACCAAAATCTTGGTGCCCGTTGTTGCATTTTTAACCACGCCCGTTTTGATAGATCATGTCCCTTGCTGAGAATGTAAAAAAAGTGTCTAAAACAGTTAATAAATGTGTCCCACGGCATGTACTCCAGAACTCCGGATCATTTTGAATAGTAAATTTGCCCCATATGCTGGACAGGGAGTCACACAGGCTTGGAAAGTTTATAGGATATTAGTCATACATAGAAACATATTTATTTAAAAGTCAACATTAATATATGGTGCATTTGGAATATCGTAATTGTTTTATTCGAGAATTTTTTTATTAGATTATTTGAGTAGGAATAATGTTCCACGATGCACTATACTATACTATACAGCGTTCTTCCTTATAATTAAATACAACATCCTCCATTATTATTACTGTTTTTACTGCGTCGTCCCTTATTATATACAGTCCTCTATTTTTATTTATTTTACACTACGTCTGTTTGTTATATAAAGCAACTAATGTCTGTACGTCTATAGGCGATTTGGTGCGTGGTCTGTATTCCTTTTTGGGTGTGTTGCATTGCACCATATGTATTATTTGTAATTAAAATACCATAGGTTGTAGGCCTGGTCTATGTAAATAGGCAGGGCTTACATTTTTTTTTGCAACTGGCCTACTTTGCCCCCACCAATTATCACTTTTTAAACCATCTTCTACCGTGCTTGCAGGTCGTTAACAGATCAAGATCGATGTCTAGCCAATATATACCATGCTCTTTGAACTGTCCATTGCATCTAAAATCCTTGTTCTGCACCATCAGGCAACTAAACCCGCTTCTGCCGTGCCCGCCTGCACCAGCTGGCTCCCTACCTAGGTAGCCATTGTACACCCTGACCAATCTTCGTGACTCCCCCGACCACCACTATCAAACAGATGTACTGCTAACAGAAGAAAATATGGTCCTGCAATGCACTTGACAATGTGAGGACTTTATTCTAAAAACATTTCATAAACCACCCGGCCTGGTGAAGTGATCATACAAGACTCCTTGCACATTTCGAACGCCAACTGTGTTCTTCGCCAACAAATATATGCCATCTCCTCCGAACAGTCTATTACATCTCAAACCAGGTCCTTATGTTGCATTACTTGTGGACGCTATATTCGTGGCGATATCCTTCCACTGCTTCCCGCTTGAGTCCTGTTTGCACAAAAACATTCTGCCAGTATCCATTGTCATCCATACCTGCAACCTATACCTGGGTAATGCAACTCACTCAACTCCTTGTCTATTGCATCGTTTACTGGTGATTCTTTTAGATGCCACAGATGTTGTATTGTTCTATACCTACCAGCCTTCTTTCCGGGCACCATCAGTTTTTATTGACACTTCATCAAAAAAGGGGGCTTTGCACCAGCATCATAATACTGCACTACTCAAAAAAATCCCTTCACCCAATCCCTACTAACCTCCTATGCTTCTTTTTCACTTGACAAGTAACTGCAGCAGCCGCCAGCACCCTCATTCCCATCTCCCTGAAGCCCCTACATATACTTTTACTGGGCCTTGATGTGTCCCAACCTTGCCTAAAATCCCCCTACACTGCTCCACGCCTAATCCCCTCACCTAATTACCTTTACTCCACCCCTTGTCCCCTCACACAATTACCTTACACCTATTTTCAGGCCCAAAGCGGGCCATATGGCTACTCCATTGTGGACAAAGAATCCCTTTAACTGCACTATGTCTACCATGCTATCCAAAGTTCCCAACTACTAACCTTTTCTGGGGGCCACGTGGCCCTTCTTATCATTCCTTATGGGTATTTTGCCCGCTCGTGACTTTCAGTGTAGAGAGCTACTAGCGGGTACTGTACATAGTAACTGTCACGGGCACAGGGTATGTGGACCCACTAGGCCGCTCCGCCGCAGTGGGGAGGCAGCTGACCAGGTCACAGTCTAAGCAGAAGTAAATGGCAGACAGTATGCTTGGGTACCTGAAATAGTCCGGGTGGTGGCTGTGGCTTCAGCATGGATGGAGGCAGGTGCGGCAAGTGGCGCCAGACGTGGCGGGCAGTATCCGATGACACTTGACGTGGCAGATGGCACTTGACGTGGCAGATGGCACATGAAGTGGCAGATGGCACTTGACGTGGCAGAAGACACTTGACGTGGCAGATGGCATTTTACGTGGGAGAAGACACTTGACGTGGCAGATGGCACTTGACATGGCAGATGGCACTTGACGTGGCAGATGCCACTTGACGTGGCAGAAGACACTTGAACGCGGGTAGGCACAGGAACAACACGGAATACAGGAACGGTAACAGGGCATGGGTAACAGCTGGAACGGGAGACACTACGGAACCATTTGCGAGACAGACTGGGAAAGACTAACAACGCTCAGGCAAGGATTAGAAGGCCAGGGGCCTTCTTATAGACCAGGAAATCGTGGCAGTTGATGGTGATGACAATTTTCTAATTGCGCGCGCTGGCCCTTTAAGGCCGGGCGCGAGCGTGCGCGCGCACCCTACGGGATCTAGCCGAACGGAGCGGAAGTGAGCGCTGGCATCTCCTAGGAGGGAGACGGAGGCCAGCGCTCACAGATCCATGGCTGCGGGCGTCGGGAGGTGAGTAAACTCGACGGCCCGCAGCCATGGGCGCTACAGTATCCCCCCTCTTACGCCCCCTCTTCTTTGGGCCAGAGTGAGAGAGGAACTTTTTAATAAGAGCAGGAGCACTGAGGTTCTCTTCTGGCTCCCAGGACCTCTCCTCAGGACCAAACCCTCTCTAGTCCACCAAATAGAAAGTCCTTCCTCCTACTCTCTTGCGGTCCAGGATCTCCTTTACCTCAAATACATCAGAAGGACCGCTGGGAGCAACTGTGGAACTAGAGGTCTTGCTGTAGCGGTTCAGGACCACTGGTTTCAGGAGGGACACATGGAAGGAGTTAGGGATTCTGAGGGTAGGAGGCAGCCGCAGCTTATAGGAGACAGGGTTAAATTGTTGCAGGACCTCGAAAGGACCAAGGAACCTGGGAGCGAACTTGTATGAGGGCACCCTCAAGCGAATGTTCCGAGAGGACAGCCAGACTTTAGTCCCCGGAAGATACTGAGGCGGCTCTCTTCTCCTAGTATCTGCCTTTCGCTTCATGCGTTCGACCACCAGCAAAATAGAGGACCGGGTCTGTTGCCAGATTTGCAGGAAGTCCCCATATGCAGAGTCAGAAGCGGGTACCTGAGATGAAGTCGACACAGGAAGAGTGTATGACCTGAACTGTGGTCTTAGGCTGGCCAGCGGGTTCCATGGCCTGAGCATACTGTCACAATCTAGGGAACATATGTAGCTGACTTTAGCTTGACTAATAACGCATTAAATACACAGTGGAAAGATCCCTTATCTTGACCTTTTCAATGACTTCTCAATGGTTATTTTTGTGTGATATCACGCTGCAACAAGTTATCAGAGTCAAGTTAAAGATGGCTACATCCGTATGTGGACCCACTAGGCCGTGGGCTCCGGCTCAGATAGGGCTAGGTGTGGCAGGTTGCGCCAGACGAAGCGGATGGCACCAGGAATGGTAGATGACACACAGATGTGGCATATCCAGCCGGCGGTACCACACGACTCTGATAAAAGGCAGGCACAGTTAGGAAACAGCAAGGGATACAGGAAATAGGATGCAGGGAACGGGAACTCTGGGATCAAGCAGGAAAATACTAAGGGACCCTTTGCAATACAAACATGGGAAAAGTACAAACAACGCTCAAGCAAGGAGTGGAAGGGCAGAGACCTTTTTATAATCCAGGGTGCACTGGGGTAGGATAGAAAACTTTTAGGAAGTGCGCACGCTGGCCCTTTAAGGCACTCCTCGCACACTCCAGGAAGGGAAGGCCGCGCCAGCCGTGGTCTCTGGGGAGGTGGCCAGGAAGTTGAGGTCGCGGCCGTTCATCACAGGGTGAGCGACAGAGGTCCGCAGTCATAACACTGAGATTTTTTTTGGTGTTGTATATATGTACTGAGCAGTGGCGTAACTACCGCCATAGCAGCCGTAGCGGCTGCTACGGGGCCCGCGGCATGAGGGGGCCCGTGTTGCCCGCCGGCATGGGCCGACCACCATGGCCGGAGGCTCCGCTGGCAGCCGATATGGCTGCTACAGCGGGACGCCACTGAACACTACGGCAGAGCAGGGAGGTATCTCCCCGCTCTGCCATTAACTGGTTCCCGACCGCTGGCTGTATTTTTACGGCCAGCGGTCAGGGTCCTTAAAACCCGAGCCATAGACTTTTTACGACTCCGGTTATAACTTACTGACCGCGCGATCGGGCAGCTGAATGTCGGGTCTCCGGCTGTCAGTGACTGCCGGGGATCCTGAGGAGAGGATAGAAGCAGCTTTCGCTGCCAGCGATCACACATCTATCCCCTATTCTGTGGATAGGGGATACATGTATTTTGTAGGACACACTGTAGGTCACATTTTTTTGGGAGGGGGGACGCTGTATGGCGCTCTCTACAGGGGGGGGACGCTGTATGGCGTTCCCTAAAGGGGGGGCTGTATGGCGTTCCCTACAAGGGGGGCTGTATGGCGTTCTCTACAGGGGGGGCTGTATGGCGTTCTCTACAGGGGGGGCTGTATAGCGTTCTCTGCAGGGGGACTGTATGGCGTTCTCTACAGGAGGGCTGTATGGCGTTCTCTACAGGGAGGGCTGTATGGCGTTAGCACTGTCCAATAAATATAAAGTAAACAGAAGAAAATACGGTCCAGCAATCCTCATGACAATGTGATGACTTTATTAGAAAAACATTTTATAAACCACACGGCATGTTGAAGTGATGATACAAGACTGCTTACGCGCTTCGAAAGCCAACTACATTCTTCGCAAATGTACGCCATCTCCTCCAAACAGTCAATTACATCAGAAGTCCAGTTCCTTGTGCTGCATGACTCGTGGACGCCCTATCCGTGGCGATATCCGTGTCCTTTCCACTGCTTCTCACTTGAGTCCTGTAGGCACAAAAAACATTCTGCAAGTATCCATTGTCATCCGTGTCTGCAGATTCTGCTTTAATGATGCATCTCACTCAACTCCTTGTCTATTTCATCGTTTACTGATGCCTCTTTTAGATGCGACAGATGTATTTTTTTTTATACTTACCAGCCTGCTTCACAGGCACCATCCCTTTTTATTGGCACCTGATCAATAAGGGGGTCCTGCTCCACCACCTTTACACCTCAATACTAAACAAAATCTTCCATAGACATCACAAAAACTAGACAAGCCTTTCCTCCCTTATGTTTCCCAACATTTCCTGGGACAAGTGTGTGTAGGTAGAAATCAACAAACATGTTTCCTGGCCCCAAACTTTGCCCCCTCTTTCCAGTAAAGGATTGGCTTTCGGTATCACGCCTCCTCGCTTTTACTTTTTTACTTTATCCTGCGTAAACATTTTTTTCAGCATACTGTATATAGTAACTAATGATGGACATACCGCATATAGATGAAATATTACTTCAGAGAGTCCCCCTGGCAGTAGGCAGCCGATCTCAAGAAATTCTGGAACAAAAAGTATAAACTGTGAAGATATTATGACGTGCGCTTAGTATGGTTCATCATATCAACAAATATATTTTCAGCCTATTGAAAACATCAGGGAGATTGTTCCCACAGTCTTGTCATGTGTCATCTCTATAGGAACATTCTGGATGACATCACATTATAGAATTTCTATAGGTTGTTATTTGCTATAATACTTACATATATACAGTGGATCTCCTAGCATGTCGGCTGTCACTGGTGCCACATATTCAGATGTTAGAAATGTCTGTAAAATACATAATGGGTTTAATGCACATATATAAAATAACCCCATATCTATAATGAATAATAATATATTTACTTTCACACATTTCATTTTCTATCACAGGGCGAGTCCAATGCCCCTCTGCCACACAAATAACACCAGCAGTATAATGGCACATAATAGTTGGAGGACCCTGGTATAGATTTTGTATCAGGGACCAGGAGCTTATTGTTATTCTTCTATATAATCTTATCCTTAATGGAAAACTTCTAATTTGTCTTTTGTGGAGTCTTTTGGACTGGAGTAGAGAGAGTAGAAAATGGTAAATTGGATTTCTGGATTCAACAGACAAAATAATTATTAAAGGGGTTTTCTGACAGTTTCATAAACCTTAGTCTAAGCCGCATATGGCTAAAAATAACAAATTGTCCCTACTCATTTTTTAAATTCCCTGTGGCTCCTGCGCTGGTGGTTCTGTTGTCTTTAGTTGCTAGGCCACAGCGGTCATGTCCGTGTGGATGGCATGTCACGTGGCAGCTATTGTGTCACATCCAGGGCCGGCCTTAGGTTTATTGGTGACATGTGCAGTATCTGTGACGTCCTCCCCCTTATGATGCACCATGTAGTGTCCAAATAATTTAATCATACAGTGCCCAAATAACATCACCCAGTCAATAAACTAGGGATTGTATCTTTCTGTTTTTTTATATTATAGGTTTGGGCCCTAAATGCCGAATCGGCAGTGTAAGTTGAGGGTGCCCAGGCCATCTATGGTGGTAGTGCCCTCTTCAGTATTGACCAGTAATACACACTATGTGATCATTTAGAGATGCAGTTAATAAAATACACTGACCTTGGACTCTCCTACTGAATACATCCGACTGAATGTAGAACGTTATGTGATGTGAGGTGGAGGGCTCTGCTTAATCTTTGATCTGCCCTCCTGGGACGTGTGGTTATCATTAACTCTTATGAGGAATTAATTCTAGGAGAAAGAAAGACAATGTATTAGGACAAATCTCAATCAATGGCAACATTTCTATCTAGAACAGAGTCCAGTCCCCAACCAGTGTAAAATTACCAAAGGGGTAAATAGGATGGCCGGCTGGGGTCCAGGGATTTGGGGTGGCCCACAGCTCTGGGGCTCCATACGCCCCTGAAATTGGACAAACAATAACGGCGCAGGGAGGAAGCAAAATGTCTGACCCGGTTGGTCGTCTATTAGGTGAGTATAATTTTTTATTTTATAGGAGCAAAGGGGGCACTATTAATATGGGGGATAAAAGGACTGAGTCGGGGCTTAGAAAAGGGGGCTTCATAACTGTGGGGCCATACAAAAGGGGCATTCTGACCCAGGACATACAAAAAGTGTCATTCTAACTGTGGAGGGTATTGGTGGATACTGCATATAGTAACCAATAAGAGACGCACCTTGCATAGATGAAATATTGCTTCAGAGAGTCCCCCTGGCAGCAGGCAGCCGATCTTAAGGTGTTCTGGAAAAAACAATAATTGTGTCATTTTATTTCTCCAGACAGACGTGTGCTCAGTATAGACCACCCAACAATGAAGGAAATGTACATTAGGGCTCATGTACACAGCAACTTCATGTGGACGGACCTGTATGGTGGCGCACAGACTGCAGTACTGGTAATGTAGACACTCTGTGTGCGCTGTGTGCTCCCCCATAAGCCAAATGTGTATTAGGAAATTACATAAATAACAAGTCCCTTATATATTACTAATACCATAATATCTTCTTTATGGAGCATTTCTATAATAATAATAATATAAAGCTGCAGCAAAATTCCCAGCGTTTACTTTTGCTACATGTGGATGAGTTTTTGAGACTGTAACTATTCACCTGTAACACTTGTGAATTTTGCCGCGCAGCAAATCTGCAGCGTCTGAATTCAGCTTTATGGCGTAGAATATAGTACTCAAATACTGCAATCATATAGTGCCCAAATAACACTGCCAGACAAGTATTGTCTGCCACACTGTAATGTAATCCATTATCAAGGAATTGTATCTGCATCCTGAGCAGTGCCCTTTACTTTTTTTACATGAAGAGTGGGATTGAGTGTTCAAGCAATGGGTGCCCCAGACATCAAGACCAGTGGCGCCCCATTCATTAGTGACAGGTGATGCACCCAGTGTAACCGCACAGGTCGCACACCCCTAAGACAGGCCCTGGATGAACAACATTGGGGAATTTGTTCCCACAGTCTTGTCATGTGTCTCTATAGGAACATTCTGGATGACATCACATTATAGAATTTCTATAGGTTGTCATTTGCTATAATACTTACATATATACAGTGTATGTCCTAGCATGTCGGCTGTCACTGGTGCCACATATTCAGATGTCATAAATGTCTGTAAAATACATAATGGAATAAACATAAAATAACCCCATATCCATAATGAATAATAATATATTTACTTTCACACCTTTCATTTTCTATCACAGGACGAGTCAGACATTGAAAACATTTTGTAATGTTAGTGTAAACCCAGGGAACATAACTATAGGGGTGAAGAGGTTGCAGTCACACCCAGGCCCAGGTGTCCATGACTGACATTAGGGGGGTCACAATGTGGGCAATTTACAAATGCCAATCCCCAATGCCCCCATCTCCTAGAGGAATCCCGATTTTCGCTGCTAGAAAAGCGATGTCAGTGAGAGAAGAACCCAGGCGGAAAGGCAGCTGCTGAGTTGCCCGGCCGCTTCTAAAACACAAGCAGTGGAAGGGAGCCAGCGCAGCGCCCCGTTCCACCTGCTGGAGGGATGCGCCCTATGTAATGGCACAGGTCGCACACCCCTAAGGCCGGCCCTGGCTACTGCTGAGCCTTATTAGGATAATATACGGTAGCTTTTTAAGACTATTTAATTAAATTAAATTAGACATCATATTGAAAACGACTGAGAAGTCACATTCCACATTACTGACAGCTGCAATTCTCAGACAATGGTAAGGGTATGTTCACACACTTAACTAAAAAACGTCTCTAAAATACAGAGCTCTTTTCAAGGGAAAACAGCCTCTGATTTTCAGCCATTTTTTAAACCACAAACATTTTTTGAGGCGTTTTTACCAACGTTCTTGGAGCTGTTTTTCTATTGAGACAATGAAAAACGGCTCCAAAAACGGCCGAAGAAGTGAAATGCACTTCTTTTTACAGGGTGTTTTTTATGCGCCGCTTTATCAAACGCCCACGTAAAATGCACCATCGGAAAAAAAATACAGTTTTTCCCATTGAAATCAATGGGCAGATGTTTGGAGGCGTCTAGCCTCCGTATTTTCGGCTGTTTTTCGGGGTGTTTACGGCCAGGAAAACGGCTGAAAATAGGCTGTGTGAACATACTCTGTTGTACTGAGTTGTAACTTTAATGAGAAAATATGAAACCTTGAAATCTGAATGTAAAATGTTCAGTTGTTACTTGCATTAATGGAAACATTTTACTGGAACTTGAACTGTTTGTCTAAAAAAAAAAAACAACCCCCGACAATCACCAGAAAAAAATCCTTCTACAATCATATAGTTGTGGTGAGGTGTTGGTGTGGTTAGAAATTGCTGCAGTAATGTCCAGTGTGAATCTGGCCTTATATGAGAATTCTAGAGCGTATATATTTCATGTGTGCAGTAACATGTAGAATTAATGATAAAATGCTTCATCTTACCTGTCAATCACACAGTCAATCACAGTCCCGGTCCAGACGTCATTGGCAGAAATTGTAAAAAATATGTAATCCAGCTGCACATAGAACCTAACGGCTAGTACTGTCTATGACATCATCAGTGACATCATAAGCGGCTGCAGTATCTATTACATCATCTAATTATCTCCTACCGCCTGGATAGACTGTCTGTGCATACAATGGATATAGGCGTTACATGGGACTGCTGTTTATAAACATGGAAGAAAGATACATGTGTGGTTATAGGGGCTACGACTAAGAACATGTAATGTATGAAACGTGTAATCTGTTACTAGATGGATTTTATACTGTAATACAGATGTAGCCATCTTTAACTTGACTCTGATAACTTGTTGCAGCGTGATACTTTCTTGATCCCGCAGCACTCCGTGTTTCAAGTGTGCGTGAGTAGGCTTCCACGCCAATGTGTAAAAAATGGGAACTCAGCACTCCAAGGTATTATGCAATAAGTGATATTTGATTTCACATATAGCGAAAAGTAGTAATCCAAAAATAATGGCGCCATTACCCAACAGCGACCGAGGTCACAAGCGCCGCATATCCGTGTCTAAAGAAGGTTGAATGTATAGACCGAAACGTTAAAAACCTATTTTTGGATTACTACTTTTCGCTATATGTGAAATAAAATATCATTTGTTGCAGCGTGATATCACACAACAAAAGCCATTGAAAAAGTCAAGATAAGGGATTGTTTATTTAATGCGTTAAAAGTCAAGGTAAAGACGGCAACATCTGAACTAATAAAGGATACGTTTTATTGAATTTCGTTTTAGGCTACATTCACACAACAGTAAAAAACGTCCGCTTTCAGAACAATGATGTTCTATGGGTATATTCACACAGCCTTTTTTTAACCACCCGTGAATATTGGCCGTCAAAAAATAGAACATGTCCTATTTTTGGCAGCTTTCACGGCCAGACGGCCCCCATAGAAGTCAATGGATCAATTTTTAACGGCCGTCAATACATGTAACAGCCGTTAAAAACGGTTCTGTGATTTGTGGATTCAAGAGCCAAGGGAACTATTGGCTCCCTTGCTGGTAATCGGCGGCACAATGACACATACTCACCGTTGCAGCGCCGTCCTCTACAGGTGTGGTCTCTAGTCTCATGGGTTCTGCGAAGGTGACGAGATGACGTCCTCGCGTCGCCTTCGCAGAACCAGTGAGACTAGAGATCACTCGTGACATAGACGGTCATGCATCGGTGAGTATGTAGGGCATTCAGGCGGACAAAAATTACGGCCATGAAAAACGGATGCAAAATGGATGTCAAACGGCCATTAAAAACGGACAGACGGACTGGAAGTGTATAAAAATTTGCAGACACAATGATGCAAAACGGCCATGAAAAACTGACAGTTGATCAGTTTTTAATGGCCATTTTTTTTCACTGTCGTGTGAATGTAGCCTAAGTTCTGGATCGTCTCCATTTTAATGGATAAAGTTACCGGACAATTATCCGCCCACCGAGAGTTTATTGGACACATGGACGGCCTGGTGAGCAAATGAACTTCTTGTTTCTTTGTTTGGAGTCATGTACAGATATAGCAATCCTTATCCTGACTCTGATAACTTGCTGCAGCGTGATAATTTATCACTTAAGTCACTGAAAACCATTGAAAAAGTGAAATTAAAGTTTCTTGACACTGTGTATTATATGTATTTAACCCCTTCGAGCTCAGCAACGTAATATTCCGTTGCGCTGACCGCCCCGTTCGCGCTCAGCGACGGAATATTATGTCGCAGGGAAAATGCATCGCCATTTTCCACTGGCGCGTGCACGAGCTGTGACAGCTGCTGTTTCCGACAGCAGGCTATCACAGCTCAATACGCCGGGACCTATTGCGATGGTCCCGCCTCCACAATCGCCACTATTGGTCAGTCAGTGAGTAACTGTTCAATAGTGGCAATCGGTCTCTTCAATTCCTCTCCCTGACATCACATCCTGCCGCACCCGCCCTGAGATGGAGATAGCGAGGCGTTCAGAGCGGTTGTGAGTAGAGGGAGAGAAGAAAAAGAGTGAAAAAAAGACAACTTTTTTCTGCTTCCCACCTCCCCAATCCACTACCCAGTCCTTTACCCTTCCTCCTTGTGTTCCCCCCACATTTTTGGTCAGTGATCTCCTATCACTGACCACTTCTTAGTCTTCAGGACCAATTTCTTGGTCCCTGGGGATTATTTTTTTCTTTATAAAACATATAAAATAAAAAAATATATATAAAAAAAAAATAAAAAAAAATTTTTTTAGGAACCCTCGCCCTTGTTAGGTTTAGTCTCAGGGAAGCCCACTCGTTCTATAAAACCACCAATTGTTTGAGCTGGTTTAGGTAGCAGCCTATTGCTCCTAGTTAGGAAAGCAATCAAACATGTCCCAACGGACATTTAGTGCCGAAGAGGCATATTCATTTCTTGCCTCCAACACAGAGTCGTCGGATGGTGAGACTCTGTTTTATTTATCCACCTCCTCATCCAGTGATGAAGAAGAGGAACCTCCTAGGAGATGCCCCTTGACCACCAGTGCAGTTGAAGCCCCCGAGCGAAATGACCCCGCCGCAGTTCAAGCCCCCATTTGGACCCCCACACCAGACATTTATGAGCCCAAAATCCCAGAGTTAAAATTTAATACGGCAGGGCTCAGTGAAATGGGCTTTTTCAAGTTCTTCTTCACTGATGACTTTATAGATCTTATGGTCTCCCAGACAAATTTATATGTCCAACAGTATATTACTAAGAACCCCACATCATTTTATGCCCAATCCTACAGGTGGACCCCTGTAGATGTAGCAGAGTTGGGCAAGTTCTGGGGACTTCACTTGAACATGGGGCTTCTGAAAAAGCCATCCATTAGGACCTACTGGAGCATGGACATCTTATACCATACCCCCAATGTACCGTATGGCCATGTCCAGGATGCATTATGAGGCAATATTTCGCTTCTTAAATTATAAGGATAATGAGCAGTGCCCACCCCGAGATGACCCCAGTTTTGACCGTTTGTACAAACTGAGACCCCTATTAGACCATTTCAGTGCTCGGTTTGCCCAAGCATACACCCCCGAGAAGTGTATTTCTATTGATGAGTCCCTGGTACATTTTAAAGGGAGGCTTCAATTCCGCCAGTACCTGCCGAGTAAGAGGGCAAGGTATGGCGTAAAGATGTATAAGCTGTGCGAGAGTGCATCAGGGTATACCTACAAATTTAGGATGTATGAAGGGAAGGACAGCAGTATTCAGCCCCCAGAATGCCCCCCCTTACTGGGAATTAATGCAAAAATTGTGTGGGATATGGTGCACCCACTGCTGGACCAGGGTTACCACCTCTACTTGGATAATTTTTATACCAGCGTCCCACTCTTCAAGTGCCTCGCTTCCAGAAGTCCTGCGGCATGCGGCACTGCTAGAAAAAATCTGAGAGGCCTCCCTAAGACTCTGCTTGGGCAAACACTCAGAAGGGGTGAGAGCAGGGCACAATCTAGCAGCAACATATTGTGTGTCAAGTACAAGGACAAGAGAGATGTCCTTGTATTAACAACAATACATGGCCACACCAGTACCCATGTACCTGTACGCAGGGCCGCCATCAGGAATTTCAGGGCCCCCTACAGCTAAATTTTCTGGGCCCACCTACCGTGGCACCGCCTGTTAACGGTACTCCGTCCAGCACTATATCATGGTACCCAGGGCCGCCATCAGGGGGGGTATTATGGGTACTGATGTGAGAGGCCCGGCCAAACCTAATTGAAAGGGGGGCCCGGCAACTGCCGCAACTTGCCTTTGTTAGAAAATAAACAGGCCCCTGCAATGGGGCCCGTTTTTTTCACCAAAAGAATGTCGTGAGCTGCGGGCCCCCCTTTCAATTAGGTTTGTCCGGGCCTCTCACATCAGTACCCATAATACCCCCCCTGATGGCGGCCCTGGGTAGCATGGGGGTCGTCATGGGGGCCGTCAAACACTGCCACCCGTGCGACCGCTTGCGCGCATCCGCAAACTCCCGCGACCGCCTGGAACCGCGCACCGAATTTTGAGGCAGATTTTGACCTGCCCACACTATCTTGCCGCGTTTTTTGCCCGCGGCGATTGAGGACAGCAGACAAAAAACGCAGGGAAAAATGTATTTTCTGCCTCCCATTGATTTCGATGGGAGGTCAGAGGCGGAAACGCGGCAAGAAAGGACGTGCTGCTTTTTCTTTTTTCCGCGACTGGCTCACATTGATTCCAGATTAAATCAATGGGAGGCGGTTTTGGAAGTTTTTTGGTGCTGATTCTGACGCAGTGTCCGAGACAATATCAAGGCCCAAAAACTCTGTGAACTGGGCCTTATTGTTAGGGCTTATTCAGACGAACGTTTAATACATCCGTGCAACGCGCGTGATTTTCACGCGCCTCGCACGGACCTATGTTACTCTATGGGGCCGTTCAGACTGTCAGTGATTTTCATGCAGTGTGTGTCCGCTGCGTAAAACTCACGACATGTCCGATATTTGTGCATTGTTCGCGCATCACGCACCCATTGAAGTCAATGGGTGCGTGAAAATCACGCCCAGCACTTCCGCAGCCGTATAAACTATGAATGAAAACAGAAAAGCACCACGTGCTACAAACATACAAACAGAGTGTCATAATGATGGCGGCTGCGCGAAACTCACGCAGCCGCGCATCATACGCTGCTAACACACGGAGCTGTTATGGACCTTTTGCATGCGCAAAAAGCCACGTTTTTGCGCACACAAAAAGCACACGCTCGTGTGAATCCGGCCTTAGGGTAGGAACACGCTAGGCATGAACACTGCGGATTTTATGCAACACATTTTATTGTGGAAAATCCGCAGCGTATTACAGTCGCAGCAGAGTGGATGAGATGTGAACAAATCTCATTCACACGCTGCAAAAAAAATGGACCTGCAGTGTGGCTTTTTAAGCCGCAGCATGTCAATGTACTCTGTGGAATCGCCGCTCCTCTGTTGCGGAAATGCTGCGGTTCTGCCGCAAAAAGCACACATGAGGAAAAAAAAAAGGCACTTTTTCAAATTTATAAAAAAGTTTAGACTTGCCCCAGCCGTAGTCCTGGTGACGCGATCCTCTATTCTTAGCGCAGCTCGGCCTCCTGTCATGACGTTTCATCCCATGTGACTGCTGCAGCGGTCACATGGTCTACAGCGTCAACCCAGGAGGCGGGGCTACGTTCAGAAGAGAGAGACGCGTCACCAGGACTACGGCCGGGGCAAGTCTAAACTTTTTTTTCCCTGTAGGATTCCCGCAGCGGACATGCCTCACGAAACCTGCGCCAATATTTGGTGCGGTCTTGCTGGCGGAATTCCCTGCGGCTACCGGTGCGGATAAGCTGTGGAGTTTTACTCAGCATATCCGCCTAGTGTGTCCCTTATGATGTCGCTCCTGGAGCTGCTGCCAGTCTCTAAATAGGCAGTTGGTCCAGTAGAATTTGGAATTATTTTTTTTTGTGAACCAGCTTAAAAAAATACAAAACTTTTGTGTTAGGGCCTGTTCACATCACCGTTCGCTTCCGTTCCGGGGTTCCGTCTGAGGTTTCCGTCGGGTGAACCCCGCAACGGAAAGTGAAAGTGACAGCTTCCGTTTCCGTCACCATTAGCGCAGTCGACTACGCTATTGATTCCGTCCGAAAACCAGCCGGAATGGTGACGAACGGAAACCATTAGCGATGTTTCCGTCACCATTGAGATCAATGGTGACTGAAACGGAAGCTGTGCTGTCACTTTCACTTTCCGTTGCGGGGTTCACCTGACAGAAACCTCAGACGGAACCCCGGAGTGGAAGCGAACGGTGATGTGAACAGGCCCTAACACAAAAGTTTTGTGTTTTTTTAAGCTGGTTCACGAAAAAAATAATTCCAAATTCTACTGGACCAATTGCCTATTTAGAGACCAGCAGCAGCTCCAGGAGCGACATCATAAGGAACACACTAGGCGGATATGCTGAGTAAAACTCCACAGCTTATCCGCCCCGGTAGCAGCAGGGAATTCTGCCAGCAAAACCGCACCAAATAGTGGCGCAGGTTTCGTGAGGCGCGTCCGCTGCAAGAATCCTGCAGGGAAAAAAAAGTTTAGACTTGCCCCAGCCGTAGTCCTGGTGACGCATCTCTCTCTTCTGAACGTAGCCCCGCCTCCTGGGATGACGCTGTAGACCATGTGACCACTGCAGCAGTCACATGGGATGAAACGTCATGACAGGAGGCCGGGCTGCGCTAAGAATAGAGGATCGCGTCACCAGGACTACGGCCGGGGCAAGTCTAAACTTTTTTATAAATGTAAAAAAGTACCTTTTTTTTTTCTCATGTGTGATTTTTGTGGCAGAACCGCAGCATTTCCGCAACAGAGGAGCGGCGATTCTGCAGCATAAATTGACATGATGCGGCTTAAAAAGCCAAAAGCCACACTGCAGGTCCATTTTTTTTGCAGCGTGTGGATGAGATTTGTTCAAATCTCATCCACTCTGCTGCGACTGTAATACGCTGCGGATTTTCCACAATAAAATGTGTTGCATAAAATCCGCAGTGTTCATGCCTAGTGTGTTCCTACCCTAAGGCCGGATTCACACAAGCGTGTGCTTTTTGTGTGCGCAAAAACGTGGCGTTTTGCGCATGCAAAAGGTCCATAACCGCTCCGTGTGTCAGCAGCATATGATGCGTGGCTGCGTGAGTTTCGCGCAGCCGCCATCATTATGACACTCTGTTTGTATGTTTGTAGCACGTGGTGCTTTTCTGTTTTCATTCATAGTTTATACTGCTGCGGAAGCGCTGGGCGTGATTTTCACCCACCCATTGACTTCAATGGGTGCGTGATGCGCCAACAATGCACAAATATAGGACACGTCGTGAGTTTTACGCAGCGGACACACGGACACACGCTGCGTGAAAATCACTGACAGTCTGCACGACCCCATTGAGTAACATAGGTCCGTGCGAGGCGCGTGAAAATCACGCACGTTGCACGGATGTATTACATGTTCGTCTGAATAAGCCCTAACAATAAGGCCCAGTTCACAGAGTTTTTGGGCCTTGATATTGACTCGGACACTGCGTCAGAATCAGCACCAAACAACTTCCAAAACCGCCTCCCATTGATTTAATCTGAAATCAATGGGAGCCATTCGAGGAAAAAAGAAAAAGCAGCACGTCCTTTCTTGCCGCGGTTCCGCCTCTGACCTCCCATCGAAATCAATGGGAGGCAGAAAATGCATTTTTCGCTGCGTTTTTTGTCTGCTGTCCTCAATCGCAGCGGGCAAAAAACGCAGCAAAAAACGCGGCAAGATAGTGTGGGCAGGTCAAAATCTGCCTCAAAATTCTTTAAGGAATTTTGAGGCAGATTTTTTCGGCCTGCAAATTACTCTGTGTGAACAGGGCCATACATAAACAGCACTTTGAGACACTTTACTCACCGTGTCAGAAGAGCTGCTCCCACTCCAGTCCTCTTCAGGCGATGTCTTCGGTCCAGATGTCGTCCTTCACCTCCAGGCTCCAGGCTCCAGAAAATGGCGGGGATCGTAGAACTGCCGCTGCGCAACAACTAGACTCCTCCCCCTCTCCTTACGCAGGCACGCTCTGGAGAAGGAGGAGGCGGAGTCGAACGAGGAGGCGGAGTCGGACGAGGAGGAAGAGGAGGCGGAGTCGGAGGCGGACGATTCGGAGGCGGGCCAGCAGGTAAGTAGACTGCGCCGCTGTCCAGTGTGGCTGTCCTTCCCACTAGATCTTGTGTTGCGGGCGCACCGCCTCCCTCTCGGCGGCGCGCCTGGTCGTTCGCGCGTGTGCGCGCGCGCTTGCGGTCGTACGCGCTCAAGCGGGCGGTGTTTCGTGGCGGTGATGAGAGGGGGGCCCGCAGCTCACGGCGGTGTTTCACGAGAGGGGGGCCCGCAGCTCACGACATTGTTTTGGTGAAAAAAACAGGCCCCATTGCAGGGGCCTGTTTTTTTCTACCAAAGGCAAGTCGCGGCAGTTGCCGGGCCCCCCTTTCAATTAAGTTTGGCCGGGCCCCCTACAGTAGTAGCCCTAATACCCCCCTGATGGCGGCCTTGCCTGTACGAGGTACAAGTATAGAGACCCCCAAACCAGACTGCAACCTGGACTACAATAGGTACATGGGAGGGGTTGACTTGTCAGATCAAGTCCTGAAGCCCTACAGCGCCATGCGGAAATCGAGGGTGTGGTATAAGAAGCTGGCAGTGCACATCATACAGATGGCATTGTACAATGCGTATGTGCTACGTCGATGTGCAGGCCAGAGGGGAACTTTCCTGGAATTTCAAGAGGTGATTATCAAGAACCTAATCTTTAGGACCAAGAATAGGGAGCATCCAGTACTTCCGGAAGCGAGGCCACACGCATCGTACCAGGGCAACACTTTCCAGGAGAAGTTCCCCAAACTGGCAAGAAGGGAAAAAGTCAAAAGAGGTGCAGAGTCTGCTCAAAGAGGGGGATAAGGAGGTAAACAATATACGAATGCAACACGTGTCCCGTAAAACCAGGGCTCTGTATGAAAGATTGTATTCGAATTTATCATACATCCCTTAATTTTTAATTTACCCTGATACACTCCGCACAGCTTATGCCCCTCATCTTTCCCTTCTGAGCCCTGCCGTGTGCCCAGGCAGCTAATAACAGCCACATGTAGGGTATTGCCGTACCCGGGAGAACCCACATTACATCTTATGGTGTGTATATCTCCAGTGGCACATGCTGGGCACACTATATCGGGCACGGACATGCCATATATATATATATAAAATTGCAAATCTCACTCTGCCCCATCTGCTGCGCATTATCTTTTACACAGTACCTGTGGGGTCAAAAGGCTCACTACATCTCTAGATGAATGTCTTAAGGGGTGTAGTTTTTAAAATGGGGTCACTTCTCAGTGGTTTCAACTGTACTGGTACCTCAGGGGCTTCTGCATACATGACTTAGCACGAGAAAAACTCCAGTAGGCCAAATGGTGGTCCTTTCCTTCTGAGCCCTCCCATGGGCCCAAACGGCAGTTTATCACCACAAATGGGGTATTGCCGCACCAAGGACAAATTGGGCAACAAAATGGGGTATTTTGTTTCCTGTGAAAATAAGAAATTTTGATTAAAAAATTACATCTTATTGTTCTACACACAGGTATCCAGGCTACCAGGACTACTATTATGGGTAAGGCTATCTGAGTTATTAATGTTGGGAGTATTTTACTCTAGAAAACACCCTTTGGACACTTCTGTCCTTAACAAAACAGCTCACACTCAAACAACTAGCGTTATATACGATAGCACACTGCCCTATTCATATGTCCTTAATATAAGGACTTTAAACACACCATACACTTGGTTTTCCTACTTACCTGTGTTCATATCATATAGAGTCTCTCCACTCATGTACCTTTTTTACATGTATATTTTTATATGTATTTAATAAAATTTGTTATTCTTTTCATATATACTTGGCTCTATACTCTGTTTCTTGTGTGTGTATAGGGTTTAAGTAGAGTATAACAGAGAGAGTTCCCAGCATTATCATTCCCTTACCCCCCTACAACATTACGAATTATATTCACTTGGGACTGGTGTTGTTTTATTACATTTCTTTTGATTCTCTTGATTTTTTTTGCTGTTTTTGACATTCCACTATGTTCTGCATAAAGCTTAGTGTCAGCTGTACTGTGACTTCTTTATCATAACGGAGCCATACCAGGCCCTTATACACCCTATATGCTTCCCCAATAGAATCCATAAAACATAAAAGGGCCGAGCAGTGTTCCGGGGTCTTTTCGCAAATCACTCTAGCTAGAATCGCAAATGAAAACGTTCACCATATTAACCAATTGGTAAACATTTGCGGAATCCTCCTCCTTCTTTTATGCTCTAGCCCCTCTTCCCCTGATCCAGATAGAACTTCTCCAAGGGGAGGAGGGAGAACATCTCCACATACTCATCCTTCCCTATTTGTTTCCTGACCTCCTGCTTAAGATGGGCACCGATCCCTCGAAGCAGACATACACAGCTAAGTTATCCCTGTTTACCTAATTAGGTTTCTCAGTCTGGACTGAGACCGCAGCCGCCTCATAAGGGTATGTTCACACGGCGGGGGTCCGTAACGGCTGAAATTACGGGGATGTTTCAGCCTGAAAACATCCCCGTAATTTCAGCCGTACCGGCATGTGCAGGCGCTTGAACGCCGCGTCAATTACGGCCGTAATTAGCGCTGCTATTCATTGGAGTCAATGAATAGCGGCTCCAATTACGGCCAAAGAAGTGACAGGTCACTTCTTCTACGCGGGCGTCTATTTACGCGCCGTCATTTGACAGCGGCGTGTAAATATACGCCTCGTGTGAACAGACAAACGTCTGCCCATTGCTTTCAATGGGCAGATGTTTGTCAGCGCTATTGAGGTGCTATTTTCGGACGTAATTCGGGGCAAAAACGCCCGAATTACGTCCGTAAATAGGCCGTGTGAACATACCCTTACTCACCGGAAGAGGGTTAACAAGGAAAAATGTTTTACAGGACCGCCCACGCGAAAACCTGGGATGGACCCGCACCCTTCACCAGGGAACCGCCCACCATGTTCAGCAGGCACACCACTGAGTCCCTCAGGCATCTGCACACGCCTCCTGCTGTGTTACCCCACAGCCCCTAGCGGCAGGGGGCAAACCTGACCTAAACAATAATGGCACCAAGCACCAATAGTGATGCTTTTGAAAAGTATCAAAAAACTTTATTAAATATAGAGGACAAATGAATAAAAAGTGTCACACAATAGATATAGCAACATCTCCAGAGTGAAATACACAGGGTGAACACATGCCCATAACAATACGGATACATCTTATTTATAAAGTGTATAGTGCTAAGCAATATATATGAAATAAGGATATATATACCATATATAATATAAATTGTCTTTACAATACTGCAGGATGGACAAGGACATGGACAAGAAGCTAAATACAAGTAGTGATGGTCCTAGGATAGGTGCAACACATGTTAAAAAGAGTACAGCATATGAAATAACATGCCTCAATATATACCCATCTATATGACACAACCGGGATGGCGCCAACCACGACGCACGTTTCGGCACAGCCTTCATCTGGGGGTGACATCATCTCCTAACAGGTATAATATAATAATATATATATTATATAATATATTATTATATTATATAATATAATATAAATTTAGGTATAATAATGATACAACAGTAAACTGGAGATGACCGTCCAACACTGCAAATTTAACCCCTTAATGACAATATTCCTTTTCACGGTGGTCATTAAAGGGGTTCTCTGGAAAAAACTTTATGGTCTCATGTTTACTTGATAAAGTGGTTCTGTTTCCACTAAACGCGTTGTACCTCAAAAGACCCTCTATCTCTCTTTTTTATGTATGTTTTATTATGATCTATTGTTTTAGACAATTAATTATATATATATTTTTTCTCAAAAAAGTATTGCGCCTGGATGGTGTCTCTTTTTTACAGTGGATCCCACCAGGTTCCCACTGTTTTCATCTACCTGCTCTTACTGAAGATGTCCTCAAAACTGGCTTAATGAGATGGTAGATCGGAGAGTGACTGAGGCAGTGGAGGCAAAACAGGGCGGACCTGTTGCAGGCAGCGGCTAAGGCATCTTGGCCCCCATTGGGGGACCTCTCCAGAACTCCAGTGAAGGACCTGGGCGTCTAGACGAAGCCAAGGCAGACCCAGCAGAACCGGGTTGATGGCTTTAGGCAAGACGAGGAAGTTGATCTGTTCTGAGTGAAGGACTCCGATTTGTAACGTAAGTGGTTTCATGATAGCCACAATAGGATCGGGCAATGGTAGTCAATTTTCAGAAGCAACAGCAAGGGATCTCTCTAGAAGAACTGTGGGTAGATGTAGTCGGTATTCTAAATCCTGCTGGATGAAATCTGCAGCTGCCCTGGAGTCAAAATAGGCAGAGGAGAAGTGTGATGTCTCTCCCGAGATGATGGTCACAGGAATAGATAATTTGGAAGAGGTTTTGATGTTTGGCATCATCCCACCTAGAGTTGCCTCTCTAGGAGCTGGAGTTTCCCGGCTTTTGTGGACATTGGCGCACGAAAGGGCCTTTAAGGCCGCAATACAAACACAGACCTGAAGAGCGTCAGCGCTGTTTCTCCTGCTCGGACAACTTGACTCTGTCTACCTGCATTGGTTCCTCAGGTAGAGCAACAAGAGGGGGCAGTAGTGGTCTCTGGAACGAGGGTGCTAATCTGTGAAAACGTCTCTCCACCGAACTTCCTCATCGCGTTCCTGGATCCTCATGTTGACCCGGGTAGCCAACAGGATATGGGCATCCAAGGTAGGTGGGAGGTCGCGGGCTGCCATCTCGTCCATGGTGTGTGAGGACAGTCCATGCCATAGGTCGCCACCAATGCTTCATTGTTCCATGCCAACTCTGCTGCCAGGGTACGGAAGGAGATGGCATACTCTCCTGCTGTGGACCCCCTTGCTTGAGGGTTAGCAGAGTGGCTGCTGCTAAGGATGTTCGACCCGGCTTCTTGAACACGTCACAAAAAGTCTGTAAGAACAGGGCTAAGTCCGAAAATTTGGCCCCCTGTCATTCCAGGATGGGGTTCGCCCATGCGAGGGACTTGCCAGCGAGGAGGGAAATAATGAACGCTATGTAATGACCGGGGGGTAGGGAAACGGACAAGTGAGCCCTAATCTACCCGCCACTCTGTCCCTGCCTACTTGCAACGACCCGCCCTAGGCGACGGGGTACAACTGGGCGGCGGTTCCTGCACTCAGTAAGTGCACGACAAACATACAAGGGAATACAAGCAAGGGAAAGGGGCAGTTGCCCACGGCAACACCGTGAGCAACCAGAGTGGTGAACGAGCCGAGTCAAGCCAGGAGTGTGCGAGGTACCAAACGAAGAGCAGAAGAGTAGTCAGTAAGCCAGGGTCTGTATGGAGCAGGAACAAAATAGAAGGAGCTGTAGCTGGGCCAGGAAACCACACGAAAAAGAATAACAAGCAAGGAGGAACAGGAAATGCAGGTATAAATAGACAGAGGGCGGGAGCTAGCTGAGTCTGGCCAGGCTGCGATAGGCTCTCCCACTCCTAAGCCTGCCAGCCTAAGTGGTGGAAGCTGGAGTCAGTCTCAGGGATGTAGATTCAGGTGCTGACTGATTAATTAAGGGAGTTAACCCCGAAGCTGTGCCTGGCAGATCCTTTACACGCTACCTTGGCCTCATCAGAGGAGAAATGGTGAGCACGCAGTCATAGCGAGGAAAAAGAGGCAGTGCAACTGTGGATCCGGAAAACTGACAGTAGGAGTATTAGGCAGTGGAACGGCAGCAGTCTCTGGGGAAGGATCAGGGAGTTGATCCAGTCGGGCGATGATGGAGTTTACAGCCACGAGGAGTTGATCCTGACGTGCATATAGATACAATATATACTATTGGGGTCCACCCCTTAGTAATTGCTGACGTGCATATAGGTCACGCATATCCGTCTGTATGACCTGAACTGTGATCTTAGGCTGGCCAGCGGATTCCATGGCCTGAGCGTACTGTCACAATCTAGGGAACATATGTAGCTGACTTTAGCTTGACTAATAACGCATTAAATACACAGTGGAAAGATCCCTTATCTTGACCTTTTCAATGACTTCTCAATGGTTATTTTTGTGTGATATCACGCTGCAACAAGTTATCAGAGTCAAGTTAAAGATGGCTACATCCGTATGTGGACCCACTAGGCCGTGGGCTCCGGCTCAGATAGGGCTAGGTGTGGCAGGATGCGCCAGACAAAGTGGATGGCACCAGGAATGGTAGATGACACACAGACGTGGCATATCCAGCCGGCGGTACCACACGACTCTGATAAAAGGCAGGCACAGTTAGGAAACAGCAAGGGATACAGGAAATAGGATGCAGGGAACGGGAACTCTGGGATCAAGCAGGAAAATACTAAGGGACCCTTTGCAATACAAACATGGGAAAAGTACAAACAACGCTCAAGCAAGGAGTGGAAGGGCAGAGACCTTTTTATAATCCAGGGTGCACTGGGGTAGGATAGAAAACTTTTAGGAAGTGCGCACGCTGGCCCTTTAAGGCACTCCTCGCACACTCCAGGAAGGGAAGGCCGCGCCAGCCGTGGTCTCTGGGGATGTGGCCAGGAAGTTGCGGTCGCGGCCGTTCATCACAGGGTGAGCGACAGAGGTCCGCAGTCATAACACTGAGATTTTTTTTGGTGTTGTATATATGTACTGAGCAGTGGCGTAACTACCGCCGTAGCAGCTGTAGCGGCTGCTACGGGGCCCGCGGCATGAGGGGGCCCGTGTCGCCCGCCGGCACGGGCCGCCACCATGGCCGGAGGCTCCGCTGGCAGCCGCTATGGCTGCTACAGCGGGACGCCACTGAACACTACGGCAGAGCAGGGAGGTATCTCCCCGCTCTGCCATTAACTGGTTCCCGACCGCTGGCTGTATTTTTACGGCCAGCGGTCAGGGTCCTTAAAACCCGAGCCATAGACTTTTTACGACTCCGGTTTTAACTTACTGCCCGCGCGATCGGGCTGCTGAATGTCGGGTCTCCGGCTGTCAGTGACTGCCGGGGACCCTGAGGAGAGGATAGAAGCAGCTTTCGCTGCCAGCGATCACACATGTATCCCCTATCCTGTGGATAGAGGATACATGTATTTTGTAGGACACACTGTAGGTTGCTTTTTTTTGGGAGGGGGGACGCTGTATGGTGTTCCCTACAGGGGGGGTGGAACGCTGTATGGCGTTCCCTACAGGGGGGCTGTATGGCGTTCCCTACAGGGGGGGCTATATGGCGTTCCCTACAGGGGGGGCTCTATGGCGTTCTCTACAGGGGGGGATGTATGGCGTTCCCTACAGGGGGGGGCTGTATGGCGTTCTCTACAGGGGGGGCTGTATGGTGTTCTCTACAGGGGGGGCTGTATGGAGTTCTCTACAGGAGGACTGTATGGCGTTCTCTACAGGAGGGCTGTATGGCGTTCTCTACAGGGAGGGCTGTATGGCGTTAGCACTGTCCAATAAATATACAGTAAACAGAAGAAAATACGGTCCAGCAATCCTCATGACAATGTGATTACTTTATTAGAAAAACATTTTATAAACCACACGGCATGTTGAAGTGATGATACAAGACTGCTTACGCGCTTCGAAAGCCAACTACATTCTTCGCAAATGTACGCCATCTCCTCCAAACAGTCAATTACATCAGAAGTCCAGTTCCTTGTGCTGCATGACTCGTGGGCGCCCTATCCGTGGCGATATCCGTGTACTTTCCACTGCTTCTCACTTGAGTCCTGTAGGCACAAAAAACATTCTGCAAGTATCCATTGTCATCCGTGCCTGCAGATTCTGCTTTAATGATGCAACTCACTCAACTCCTTGTCTATTTCATCGTTTACTGATGCCTCTTTTAGATGTGACAGATGTATTTTTTTTATACTTACCAGCCTGCTTCACAGGCACCATCCCTTTTTATTGGCACCTGATCAATAAGGGGGTCCTGCTCCACCACCATAACACTGCAATACTAAACAAAATCTTCCATAGACATCACAAAAACTAGACAATCCTTTCCTCCCTTATGTTTCCCAACATTTCCTGGGACAAGTGTGTGTAGGTAGAAATCAACAAACATGTTTCCTGGCCCCAAACTTTACCCCCTCTTTCCAGTAAAGGATTGGCTTTCGGTATCACGCCTCCTCGCTTTTACCTTTTTACTTTATCCTGCGTAAACATTTTTTTCAGCATCTTAAACGTCTTGCCCATTAGCCCATCTATCCCCAACATCAGACCACTTATTATCATCTGACAGATCAGAATCAGACTCAACCAGCTACTGTTGCCTTCTTCTGCTTCTCTTTACATCCAGATGCGCTGCTCCTGTAATTCCAAACATTGTGCCAGTACCCTGTGTTCTAAACATTTTGGCAACCCCAAGGTGTCCCTCTCCCATGTTGAGATTATGAGGCCCTACTGGGATATTGCTGCCTTCATCGACCCTGGATCCCTGCGCAAGGATCCTGGCACTTGGCCCATCATCGTGCCATGTTCCCTAAAATTTTTGCTTGAATGATACCATTGAGGATACCTGCCTTGCTTCCTTGATGCCATTTGCTCCAAACAATCCAGTACACCCCAAGTCCAGGTCCTTGTGCTGCATGACTTGTGGGGGCTCTATGCATGGCAATAACCTGGCACCTTCCATTGCTTTCCGCTTGAGTGCTGTAAATATAAAAACATTCTGCCAGTGTCCATTATCACCTATGCCTGCAGATTATGACTGTGTAATGAAACTCACTTAAGTCCTTGTCTATTGCATGCAGGCCTTGACACATCGCAAATGTTCTTGGCAGACCAAAGCTGTCTAAAATCCACCTACACTCCCTCACCCAATTACCTTACACCTACGTTCAGTCCCAAACCGAGCCATGTGGCCAGCATTTTGGACAAAGATACCCCTAACTTACATTATGCCTATTCCTACCAACTATCCAAGGTTCCCCACTGCTACGCCTTTCTTGGCATTTTGCCCGCTCATTACTTTTTCAATGTACAGAGCTACTGGTGGATACTGTATATAGTAACTAATGATGGACATACCGCATATAGATGAAATATTACTTCAGAGAGTCCCCCTGGCAGTAGGCAGCCGATCTCTGGAACAAAAAGTATAAACTGTGAAGATATTATGACGTGCGCTTAGTATGGTTCATCATATCAACAAATATATGTTCAGCCTATTGAAAACATCAGGGAGATTGTTCCCACAGTCTTGTCATGTGTCTCTATAGGAACATTCTGGATGACATCACATTATAGAATTTCTATAGGTTGTTATTTGCTATAATACTTACATATATACAGTGGATCTTCTAGCATGTCGGCTGTCACTGGTGCCACATATTCAGATGTTATAAATGTCTGTAAAATACATAATGGGTTTAATGCACATACATAAAATAACCCCATATCTATAATGAATAATAATATATTTACTTTCACACATTTCATTTTCTATCACAGGGCGAGTCCAATGCCCCTCTGCCACACAAATAACACCAGCAGTATAATGGCACATAATAGTTGGAGGACCCTGGTATAGATTTTGTATCAGGGACCAGGAGCTTATTGTTATTCTTCTATATAATCTTATCCTTAATGGAAAACTTCTAATTTGTCTTTTGTGGAGTCTTTTGGACTGGAGTAGAGAGAGTAGAAAATGGTAAATTGGATTTCTGGATTCAACAGACAAAATAATTATTAAAGGGGTTCTCTGACAGTTTCATAAACCTTAGTCTAAGCCGCATATGGCTAAAAATAACAAATTGTCCCTACTCATTTTTTAAATTCCCTGTGGCTCCTGCGCTGGTGGTTCTGTTGTCTTTAGTTGCTAGGCCACAGCGGTCATGTCCGTGTGGATGGCATGTCACGTGGCAGCTATTGTGTCACATCCAGGGCCGGCCTTAGGTTTATTGGTGACATGTGCAGTATCTGTGACGTCCTCCCCCTTATGATGCACCATGTAGTGTCCAAATAATTTAATCATACAGTGCCCAAATAACATCACCCAGTCAATAAACTAGGGATTGTATCTTTCTGTTTTTTTATATTATAGGTTTGTGCCCTAAATGCCGGATCGGCAATGTAAGTTGAGGGTGCCCAGGCCATCTATGGTGGTAGTGCCCTCTTCAGTATTGACCAGTAATACACACTATGTGATCATTTAGAGATGCAGTTAATAAAATACACTGACCTTGGACTCTCCTACTGAATACATCCGACTGAATGTAGAACGTTATGTGATGTGAGGTGGAGGGCTCTGCTTAATCTTTGATCTGCCCTCCTGGGACGTGTGGTTATCATTAACTCTTATGAGGAATTAATTCTAGGAGAAAGAAAGACAATGTATTAGGACAAATCTCAATCAATGGCAACATTTCTATCTAGAACAGAGTCCAGTCCCCAACCAGTGTAAAATTACCAAAGGGGTAAATAGGATGACCGGCTGGGGTCCAGGGATTTGGGGTGGCCCACAGCTCTGGGGCTTCATACGCCCCTGAAATTGGACAAACAATAACGGCACAGGGAGGAAGCGAAATGTCTGACCCGGTTGGTCGTCTATTAGGTGAGTATAATTTTTTATTTTATAGGAGCAAAGGGGGCACTATTAATATCGGGGATAAAAGGACTGAGTCGGGGCTTAGAAAAGGGGGCTTCATTACTGTGGGCCATACAAAAGGGGCATTCTGACCCAGGACATACAAAAAGTGTCATTCTAACTGTGGAGGGTATTGGTGGATACTGCATATAGCAACTAATAAGAGACGCACCTTGCATAGATGAAATATTGCTTCAGAGAGTCCCCCTGGCAGCAGGCAGCCGATCTTAAGGTGTTCTGGAAAAAACAATAATTGTGTAGTTTTATTTCTCCAGACAGACGTGTGCTCAGTATAGACCACCCAACAATGAAGGATAAGTCCAAAATAGGTGATGTATAGGTATACGTTTAAATTGTTAGAATACAAATGTTCTGTATAAACGTTTACAATTATTATTTATTGATAATTTATTATTAAAATATAGTAGGGCACAGAGTGCCATCAGATCCAAGTACAGGCGTTGGCAACCAGATCAGGAACGCACAGTAAAGAGTGTGTGAGATAGACAATCAGCATGCGCTCATTGACACATTGACAAGTGCCTGAAAAGTCAGATGTAAATTTCCCACAGCCCCTCTTTAAATGTGCTGGCAAATATTAGTAAAGTCTGATTGCCACAGATTCACAGGCACACTTCCCAACGCGTTTCTGCACCACATTAGGGGAGCGTCCTCAGGGGTACGAGTTGCCTGATAATTCTCGGATTTATTCACGAAGTGCCGGTCAGCTGATATTCAGCTGTTCAAATTGTATAGCGGCGCATACGAGACACTGATAGCGGTCTAGCGCGCGCCGAGGAAACTAGGAAGCTTTAAAGCCCAGGCCCCGCCTCCCAGGCATTGCGTAACACCGGGCCGATCCAATGGGAGAGTAAGACGTCAACCAGCGACGCCCACCCACAGGTCGGCTCCCTGGTAACTACGCAGCCAATGGAACAGATGCAGAACGCATCGTTAGTAACAAGGGGGAGCTACAGGCGGCCAAGCATATATCGCCGATAGCAAAAAGAAAATAAACGCCATGCAATGACAGGGCAATCGAGGGAGCTACAATGAGATAATGCAGCAAAGGTAGCAATCGCATCAGAGGAGTAATAGTGAAATGGAGGATACTGTCACAGTACACTAGACGATACACAGAGATAGAGACTAAGTATAGATAAGGACTAAATATAAATAAATGTCAGGAGCTACAGGATAGGACAGATGAACTAAATAAACCTGGAATATTTACAGGAAAGGAAGATAGGAAATAGACTCATTAAGGCCCAGTGGTTTGATGGTTTGCATCCTGAAAATACACTGGGCCTCCTTCTGCAGAATACGTCTATCCCAATCTCCTCCCCTGATAGGCGGCTTAATATATTCCATCCCTTGGAATTTAATGGCAGAAGAGTCTCCCAGATGACAGTCCCACACATGCCTAGATACAGAAGTATCAGCTTTATTCTTGATATCACACATGTGGTCCCGGATTCTGCGTCTAAACTCCCTTTTAGTTTTGCCAACGTACTGCATTCCACAATGACAAGTGATGAGGTATACCACCCCCTTAGTAAGGCAGTTGATGAAAGACCTGTTATAAAACAGAGCTCCTGTAACTGTGCTCTTAAAGGTTTTGCTTTTCAACACAGTACAAGCTTTACACCTCCCGCATTGGTACGAACCAGTAACGTTGGTGGAGAGCCAGGTATTGGCACCAGTCACATCCAGATGACTGTGTACCAGTCGATCCTTCAGATTACGGCCTCTCCTGAAGGTGATCTGAGGCCGGTCCCCAACCAGACCACCCACGTCGGGGTCCGCTTTAAGGATATCCCAGTAAGAGGTAAGTATTTGTCTCACCTCAAAGTGTGCGGCATCATAAGTGCCTATTATTCTCATGACATTATCCATCTGTGTGGGTGTCTTCGGATTTAACAGAGACTCCCTATCCGCTACCATGGCATGTTGGTATGCCGATTTCAAAACACCACTAGGATATCCTTTATGTTCAAATCTCCTCCTCAGGTTGTTGGCCGACATCTTAAAATCTGCCATGGTGGTACAATTGTGCCTAGCTCTAATATACTGACCCTTAGGTATACCCATTTTCAAGGGTCTGGGATGACAGCTGTCCCATCTAAGAAGGCTATTAGTGGCCGTACTCTTCCTGTACATTTGTGTCTGGATATGGCCCTGGTCCGTCTTCTCTATTTGAATATCAAGGAATGCAATCTGTTTGTCCCTGATCTCAGAGGTAAAATAGAGACCCAGGTCATTGACGTTCAAAATTTAAACAAATTCAGTATATTCCGCTGTGGTACCGGACCAAAGTATGAAAATATCGTCAATGAATCTTAGCCATAATAAAATGGACGAGGCATACTTCTCCATTTTATCACAAAACACAAACTCTCTCTCCCACCAGCCCAAATAGAGATTGGCATAAGTGGGAGCACAAGGGCTACCCATAGCCACTCCTCTGAGCTGGTGAAAGAACCTGTGCTCAAAGACAAAAAAATTATGCTCCAAAACGAAGCGTAATAGGCTGAGTACAAATTGGTTATGTACACTAAATTGAGCCCCTCTCTCTTTGAGGAAATACTCAACAGCCCCACAGCCCAGAGAGTGGGGGATAGAGCTGTAAAGGGCCTTTACATCCAGGCTCGCCAAAAGGACATTGGACTCAACTTTAATCCCTTCAAGCTTCCTAAGTACTTCCATCGTGTCACGGACATACGACGGAATCGGTCTTCCCTTAAGTGGGCTAAGACCCTTGTGGATCTTGGGAAGACTATAGAAAGTAGCTACCTGTGGACATTTTCCCACAATAAATGCCAGTTCTCGCGCATCAATGATCTTAGCATACTTAGCTTCCCCCAAGATCACCTTAAAGGGAACCTGTCACCAGCATTTCACCTATTGATCTTTACTTATCCCTCACTGGCCGCTGCTGTCAAAAGTTCATTGCCGTTATCTCCTCTCCTAAACTCCTCCTCCGACTGTAAATAACGGTCTGCAAACATTTTGCGCCTTTTATCGTAATAATCCGGTGTCCCTTTGTGCGCACACACCAGAAAAGGACATCAGTGCATAAGCGCGGGATTTTGTGTGCTGGGGGAAGACGAGGAGCTGTCAATCAAAAGTAAGGAGGCAGGAAAAACTCGGGAAGACTTGAGGAATGAAGTTATGACTCTTTTCAAACGAGGATTTGACTCTTTTCAAATGAAGATCTGACTCTTTTATGCTCATTAGCATACGGTGTGGGAACACTAAAAAGCTGAATACTAAAGCTACAGAGCCGACTAAGAAGACAATTATAGGTTATATAGAAATGATTTTTCACCCACTATCACCAGGTATTGCTGGTTTAACAGGTTCCCGACCGCTGGCCGTAAATATACGGCCAGCGGTCAGGGTCTCTAAAGTCCGGCGTATAGTATATATACGGCCGCACTTCAGAGACTGTGCACGCGCGATCGCGTGCACACAGCTCTATGCCCTGGCTGTTGCTAACAGCCATGGGCACTGGGCAGAATGTCAGGGGTCAATCTTTTGGCCCCTGAACATGTGATCGCTGTGACAACCAATCACAGCGATCACATGCATTTCTGCATAGAAAACAGTGTGCACGCGATCGCGTGCACACAGCCCTGTGCCCTCGCTGTTACCAACAGCTCTGGGCACTGGGCAGAGTATCAGGGACCAATCTGATGGTCCCTGATCATGTGGTCGCTGTGAAAACCTATCACAGCGACCACATTTGTTTTATTTTGACTTTTCTGGCAGTAAATCTCCTGCCTCTTTTCTTCTCCTCAAACATTGTTTCAGTTTGAGGAGAAGAAGAGACTCGGGAGAATTGCTGCCAGAAGAATACAGTGAAAAAAAATACAGTTACACTAAAACATTCTCTGTATAGATAGATCTATCTTTTTTTCTATCTATCTACCTTTCTTTCTTTTATTCTATTAGAATAGGCAGGTAGGGAGTATATAATTATATATATATCCACATATATATAATATATATAGCAATAGCGGTTTATTTTTTTGTTAGCGGTAGTGTAGATATATATAGCAGTTAGTTTGTGTGTTTTATAAAAAAAAAAATAAATAAAAAATTTGTTTAGTTAGTGTTAGTGTTAGTTACGTTATGGCGAGGAAGTTGTTTAGCGCAGAGGAGGCATACGCCATGCTGTGGTCTGAATCGGAGACCGCATCAGAGATGGCGTCCGAGATGGAACCTGTTTTAGGTAGTGACGATGACAGCGTCACTTCAGGTTCATCTTCAGGGGACGTTGTCCCTGATGCAGTCGAAACTGCAGAACATGAAAGCGCAGGGCCAAGTAGCGCTGTAGCACGGGACAGCCTGGTCCCTCCAGTCCAGGCTCTTGTATGGGCACCTGCCCCATCTTTTGGGCCTAGAATCCACGGATTTACGGCCACTCCTGGCATAACCGTGGACAATACAAATTTTGTCCAAATGGATTACTTCCATTTATTTATAACGGACGACATCCTAAATCAGATTGTCCACGAAACAAATTTATATGCCACGCAATATATAAGGCAGAAACCTTCATCCACCCATGCCAGAGATTGGACGCCCACCAATTTGCAGGAATTAAAAATTTTTTTGCGGCTCACCCTAAATATGGGTATTGTCAAAAAGCCCTCCATTAGGTCTTACTGGTCAACAAGACCCGCCCAAGCCACCCCAGTATATTCTGCAGTAATGCCCAGGTCTCGTTATGAGACAATAATGAGGTTCCTCCACTTCAATGACAACGCACAGGCCCCCCCAAGTACCGATGCAAACCGGGATCGGTTGTTCAAAATAAGACCGCTAATAAATTCCCTGAATAATTTATTTCTGCAACTCTACACCCCTGAGCAGAATGTAAGTGTGGACGAATCCCTCCTCAACTTTCATGGCAGACTTAGCTTTCGCCAATATCTACCTTCCAAAAGGGCAAGATATGGCGTTAAGCTCTACAAATTGTGTGAAAGCGGGTCAGGATATACCACCGCCTTCAGGATTTATGAAGGGCGGGACCGCACAATAAATGTTCCTGGATGCCCCCCTGATCTTTCCACCAGCAGTAAGATCGTGTGGGAGATAATGCAGCCTCTGCTTCACAAGGGGTACCACCTGTACTGTGATAATTTTTATTCGAGTGTGCCCCTGTTTAGGCATTTGCATGCTGCAAGGACTGGGGCATGTGGTACCATGCGCAAAAACAGAATTGGTTTTCCACAGCAATTAGTGGGGAAGCGCATGGTAAAGGGGGACTCCTGTGCTTATGCATCTGAAGAATTGCTGGCGGTCAAGTTCAGGGATCGCAAAGATGTGTATGTGCTAAGCACGATTCATACCGCAGGAACAGTGGCAGTGAGGGAAAGAGGGGCAACATCGGACAAGCACAAACCAGTGAGCGTGTCCGAATATAACAAGTACATGGGGGGGGGGTGGATTTAAGCGACCAGGTTTTACAGCCCTATTTAGTAAAACGCAAAACTAAAACCTGGTACAAAAAGGTGGCCATTTATTTGTTACAGGTGGCCATCCACAACTCATTTGTGCTCTACAAAAAAAACAGAGGCAGAGACACATACCTGGATTTCCAGGAGAAAATTATTGAAGGCCTCATTTTTGATGTTCAGGACACCCGAGAATGCCCCCAGTCTGAGGATGTCACGCGACTGACTGAAAGACACTTCATCAGTCGGATTCCCCCAACAGCAACCAGAAGCAACCCCCAGAAAAAGTGCCGCGTCTGCAGAAAAGACGGGCACCGCAAAGATTCCCGATATTTCTGTCCCTCATGTCCCTCGCAACCAGGCCTGTGCATTGAGCCATGTTTTAAAAAATACCACACTGTTCTGAATTATTAGATTTTAGTTAATTTGTTGAAAATATATTTGCCCTGATTTTACTCCAAGGGTGAGGGAGGGAATGGGTGGGTGGGGGGTGGATGTCATGTTTGCATATTCTCTAAAGTTCATCTGCTGGAGAGCTCCATTTGCATAAACCTGCAATTTCTTATTTTAGAAAACCCCAAAAAATAAATTCCCATTATACCCCTAGATGAATATTTTGGGATTTCTGCTTCAAGAGCAGATATTTTGGAAGTGTTATAGAAACTCTGTTGAGTTTTGTAAAACCAGCTTTGAAAAAAAGCGATTTGTGAAATAATCTACTTCTATCCTCCGCCCTCCTACATCTCTATGTGATAAATAAGGCCACATATTTGGTATCCCCGTGCACGGGAGAAGTGGCAGAATGTGAAAGGAGATTAATTTTGACCGTGGTCTAAGCCGTGTGTGAAAAATGCTGGTATAAACTGACGCATTTGCTAAAAAATTGCTAATTTTATTTTGATCCATCTTATTCAAGAAACTTTCAGAAGAAAACTGGACTGTCTAAAAATATGATAAACCCCTTGAAGGAAACCTTGTGGGGTCTACTTGTGTGAATGAAGTCGTTTATGGGGTGTTTCTAATGTTTCAGCAGCATTACGCCCCCCAGAAAACAGTATGCGGCTCTAAAATCAAATGCAAAATTCCTGGACCGAAAAGGCCAAAAAGCCTCCTTTTATGCCAAGCCCTGGCACATGCCCGTGAATAAAGCACACATATTTGGTATCCCCATGCACGGGAGAAGTGGAAGAATGTGAAATGCGATGAATTTTGTCCGTGGTCCATTTTGTGTGTGAAAAAGCTAGCATAAACTGACGCATTTGTTAAAAAAAAAAGGTAATTTTATTTTGTTCCATCTTATTCAAGAAACTTTCAGAAGAAAACTGGACTGTCTAAAAATATGATAAACCCCTTGAAGGAAACCTTGTGGGGTCTACTTGTGTGAATGAAGTCATTTATGGGGTGATTCTAATCTTTCAGCAGCATTACGCCCCCCAGAAAACAGTATGCGGCTCTAAAATCAAATGCAAAATTCCTGGACCGAAAAGGCCAAAAAGCCTCCTTTTATGCCAAGCCCTGGCACATGCCCGCACAGCGAATAAGGCACACATATTTGGTATCCCCATGAGCGGGAGAAGTGGAAGAACGTGAAAGGAGATGAATTTTGGCCGTGGTCTATACCGTGTGTGAAAAATACTAGCCTAAACTGACGCATTTGCTAAAAAAGTGCTGATTTTATTTTGTTCCATCTTATTCAAGAAACTTTCAGAAGAAAACTGGACTTGCTAAAAATATGATAAACCCCTTGAAGGAAACCTTGTGGGGTCTACTTGTGTGAATGAAGTCATTTATGGGGTGTTTCTAATGTTTCAGCAGCATTAGGCCCCCCAGAAAACAGTATGCGGCTCTAAAATCAAATGCAAAATTCCTGGACCGAAAAGGCCAAAAAGCCTCCTTTTATGCCAAGCCCTGGCACATGCCCGCACAGTGAATAAGGCACACACACATATTTGGTATCCCCATGCACGGGAGAAGTGGAAGAACGTGAAAGGAGATTAATTTTGTCCGTGGTCTATACCGTGTGTGAAAAATACTAGCCTAAACTGACGCATTTGCTAAAAAAGTGCTGATTTTATTTTGTTCCATCTTATTCAAGAAACTTTCAGAAGAAAACTGGACTTGCTAAAAATATGATAAACCCCTTGAAGGAAACCTTGTGGGGTCTACTTGTGTGAATGAAGTCATTTATGGGGTGTTTCTAATGTTTCAGCAGCATTAGGCCCCCCAGAAAACAGTATGCGGCTCTAAAATCAAATGCAAAATTCCTGGACCGAAAAGGCCAAAAAGCCTCCTTTTATGCCAAGCCCTGGCACATGCCCGCACAGTGAATAAGGCTCACATATTTGGTATCCCCATGCACGGGAGAAGTGGAAGAATGTGAAAGGAGATTAATTTTGGCCGTGGTTCATACCGTGTGTGAAAAATGCTAGCATAAACCGACGCAATTGTTAAATTCTTGCATTTTTTCCCAATTTTGCCCACTTTAGAGAAAAAAAAAAATGATATATACTGACAAATGCCACTAAAACAAAGCCCTATCTGTCCTTTAAAAAGAGTGTAAAATTCAAAGATGAACTTTATTCACCTGCTGAGTTATAGTCATCTAAAGAAGCGCATAGCAAAATTGTGAAATTTGCTCTGGTCATTTAGCTGTAAAACAGCCTAGTCCTTAACCGGTTAATAGGTGAAATACTGGTGACAGGTTCCCTTTAAGCTCAGCCCAATATCTTGTTGTGGGATTATCAGCCATAGTCTGATAGCACATTTTGTCCTTCAGAATATTGGTACACATGGTTACATATTGTGCACGGTCCATCACAACTACATTACCCCCCTTATCCGAGGGTTTAATAATGATGTCAGTGTCATTTTCAAGTGCCTTAAGTGCCAATGTTTCCTCCCGGGACAGATTGTAATGCAAGTATTTATCTGCCTCCAATTTCTGAAGCTGGGTAGTAACAACCGTAAGAAAGACATCCAACAGAGTATTATCGTTGATTGGAGGATTAGTGGTTGAGGGAGCCCTCAAATCAGTGAAGGGGCCCTCACCCACACCTCGCTGTCCCTCATCCAGTAACTCCTGCAGTACCCTAACATTAACAAGATCCTCCTCCTGAATGCCGAGTTCAGCACACTGTCTCCTGTCATGTGTGCAGAAGAATTTTTTCCATTTCAATTTCCTGATAAACAAATTGAGATCCTTGACCCAGGAAAAAAGATCAAATCTATTGGTTGGGATAAAGGATAAACCCCTCTTGAGAACTGCGGTCTCAGAATGGGATAAAGTTCTCCCAGACAGGTTGATAATTTGCATTTCATCGTCGTGACAAGGGATGCCCAAAATTAGACGTCCCTGGGGTCCCTGTGGAGATAGTCGAGAATGGGGTGGCTTTTGCATAAAAAACCATCCCTAGTAGGAGCCCTCCCCCTCGTTCTCCCTCTTTGTGTGGACCGTAAGGAAGCTTTCCCTTGAGCCCTATTCGTACGGGTAGTCCTCAAAGGATACCTCTGCATGTCCGTATCTGATAGATCGGGCTCAGAGGAGGATAACTCCGTATCTATCTCCTGATGCCCCATCTGTTTAGAACTGAATTCAAAAACTCTGCCTTCCTTAAAATCGGTCGTATCACGAACGTATTGAAAATGCTTACGTTCCTTAATATGTGCAGTGAACTTTTCAATAGCTTGTTGCAGAGTAGTTTCTTTTCTTTCATATTCTGCACTACCAGCGAACTTCTAAACTTGCTCAATTCAGTCCTTAAGCTCCTTAGAGCTGCGTAAAAGCAGATTTTTTTCCTCTTCAAGAAGAATCCCCATAAACCTGAGAGATGAGTCAATTGACTCTTTCTCCCATCTTTTGAGCAATTCAACTGAACGCAGCCTAGCCGCCGGAATCAGAGAGATTCTCAACCCTCTTGGTACAATATTATTCTTGAGATAAGTCTCGATAGTCTGGACCTCCCACCATGATCTAATATGATCCTTATATGACTTAGTGAGATGTTTAAATGCACTATTGATACTCAGGTTGTGCGACTGTTGTAGAAAATCACTCTCCGAGAAAACCTCCCTGGCGTCACACATCCATCTTTCCATATTGATATCGGCTGTGAGAAAGCCTGCCATCCCCCTTCAGTAAGTATTGTCAAATTAGTCCAAAATAGGTGATGTATAGGTATACGTTTAAATTGTTAGAATACAAATGTTCTGCCTGTATAAACGTTTAAAATAATTATTTATTGATAATTTATTATTAAAATATAGTAGGGCACAGAGTGCCAAAAGATCCAAGTACAGGCGTTGGCAACCAGATCAGGAACGCACAGTAAAGAGTGTGTGAGATAGACAATCAGCATGCGCTCATTGACAAGTGCCTGAAAAGTCAGATGTTAATATCCCACAGCCCCTCTTTAAATGTGCTGGCAAATATTAGTAAAGTCTGATTGCCACAGATTCAAAGGCACACTTCCCAACGCGTTTCTGCACCACATTAGGGGAGCGTCCTCAGGGGTACGAGTTGCCTGATAATTCTCGTATTTATTCACGAAGTGCCGGTCAGCTGATATTCAGCTGTTCAAATTGTATAGCGGCGCATACGAGACACTGATAGCGGTCTAGCGCGCACCGAGGAAACTAGGAAGCTTTAAAGCCCAGGCCCCGCCTCCCAGGCATTGAGTAACGCCGGGCCGAACCAATGGGAGAGTAAGACGTCAACCAGCGACGCCCACCCACAGGTCGGCTCCCTGGTAACTACGCAGCCAATGGAACAGATGCAGAACATATCGTTAGTAACAAGGGGGAGCTACAGGCGGCCAAGCATACATCGCCGATAGCAAAAAGAAAATAAACGCCATGCAATGACAGGGCGATCGAGGGAGCTATTAAACGGCCAAGGCTACAATGAGATAATGCAGCAAAGGAAGCCGTGTGCTCAGTATAGACCACCCAACAATGAAGGAAATGTACATTAGGGCTCATGTACACAGCAACTTCATGTGGACGGACCTGTATGGTGGCGCACAGACTGCAGTACTGGTAATGTAGACACTCTGTGTGCGCTGTGTGCTCCCCCATAAGCCAAATGTGTATTAGAAAATTACATAAATAACAAGTCCCTTATATATTACTAATACCATAATATCTTCTTTATGGAGCATTTCTATAATAATAATAATATAAAGCTGCAGCAAAATTCCCAGCGTTTACTTTTGCTACATGTTTGATGAGTTTTTGAGACTGTAACTATTCACCTGTAGCACTTGTGAATTTTGCCGCGCAGCAAATCTGCAGCGTCTGAATTCAGCTTTATGGCGTAGAATATAGTACTCAAATACTGCAATCATACAGTGCCCAAATAACACTGCCAGACAAGTATTGTCTGCCACACTGTAATGTAATCCATTATCAAGGAATTGCATCTGCATCCAGAAGAGGCTGGACGCAGCCGCAGGGTGAAGGGAGGCCGACATGACCGTCCTGGTAGGGAAAGGGTTAATTAGGGAGGGAGAGTTGGAAGGAGCTGAAGGAGGGACGGGGAGGAGTTAAGGGGGACGGGGGGCCGTTACTGCGCTTCCCGCTGTTTCTCGGCATTGAGCCGGAAGCAGCGGGAGGAGTAACATAGATGCAAGTAAGCTCCCACCCTCCCACCCTTGGTTTGTTACTCCTTAGGTCTTAGGTACGTCCGTCTATGAGCGTTGTGTTTTATTTGTGTGCTTATTTAACATGTTTTTCTTTTTTCCGGAGTAGGTTCTGTTGTCATGGCAGCTGGCGGGGGGAGTCCTTGAGGCCAGTCAGTACAAAATGGTGGGGGGGTCGCATCGGGGGTATGCGTCCCCCAAAAAAGGTACATGGTTGAAGACTTCATCGGGTGTTATCCCTTTGAAGTGGTCTTCTGGTAGAAGGTATATCACTTGAAGGCTTCATCGGGTGTTATCCCTTTGAAGTGGACTTCTAGTGGTCGGTATATCACTTGAGGGCTTCATCGGGTGTTATCCCCTTGAAGTGGACTTCTAGTGGTTGGAGCCATCTGCAGAGGTGAACGGTGCTTTCGAGCTGGTTTACGGCTGGAGGTAATTGGTGGTTTGCAGATGGCTAATTCGGTGTGTTCTTAATAAGGAACATCTGAAGGGGCTTCAAGGACTTCCTCTGCTCGGGTTAATGTTAACGTTTAATTGTTATTTATGATTCTGACCCATGTTGGGTCATGTGAATTATTAGGAGGAATTCTCTGGTGGATTCCTAACTAGTTATCCGAATGTTTCGGATTTAAATTGTTTTTATAAAACTGTGAAGTTAATAAACGGCTGCTGTGGCCATTTCACATCCAACCTCGGTGTCACGTGTCTTTACTAAGTGGGGGTGGGGGGGATAGTAAGGTCTAAGGTTAACACACACGACTCTACCTAGGCAGGTCATGACCAGTGCCCTTTACTTTTTTTACATGAGGAGTGGGATTGAGTGTTCAAGCAATGGGTGCCCCAGACATCAAGACCAGTGGCGCCCCATTCATTAGTGACAGGTGATGCACCCAGTGTAACCGCACAGGTCGCACACCCCTAAGACAGGCCCTGGATGAACAACATTGGGGAATTTGTTCCCACAGTCTTGTCATGTGTCTCTATAGGAACATTCTGGATGACATCAGATTATAGAATTTCTATAGGTTGTCATTTGCTATAATACTTACATATATACAGTGTATGTCCTAGCATGTCGGCTGTCACTGGTGCCACATATTCAGATGTCATAAATGTCTGTAAAATACATAATGGAATAAACATAAAATAACCCCATATCCATAATGAATAATAATATATTTACTTTCACACCTTTCATTTTCTATCACAGGACGAGTCAGACATTGAAAACATTTTGTAATGTTAGTGTAAACCCAGGGAACATAACTATAGGGGTGAAGAGTTTGCAGTCACACCCAGGCCCAGGTGTCCATGACTGACATTAGGGGGGGTCACAATGTGGGCAATTTACAAATGCCAATCCCCAATGCCCCCATCTCCTAGAGGAATCCCGATTTTCGCTGCTAGAAACGCGATGTCAGTGAGAGAAGCTCCCAGGCGGAAAGGCAGCTGCTGAGTTGCCCGGCCGCTTCTAAAACACAAGCAGTGGAAGGGAGCCAGCGCAGCGCCCCATTCCACCTGCTGGAGGGATGCGCCCTATGTAATGGCACAGGTCGCACACCCCTAAGGCCGGCCCTGGCTACTGCTGAGCCTTATTAGGATAATATACGGTAGCTTTTTAAGACTATTTAATTAAATTAAATTAGACATCATATTGAAAACGACTGAGAAGTCACATTCCACATTACTGACAGCTGCAATTCTCAGACAATGGTAAGGGTATGTTCACACACTTAACTAAAAAACGTCTCTAAAATACAGAGCTCTTTTCAAGGGAAAACAGCCTCTGATTTTCAGCCATTTTTTAAACCACAAACATTTTTTGAGGCGTTTTTACCAACGTTCTTGGAGCTGTTTTTCTATTGAGACAATGAAAAACGGCTCCAAAAACGGCCGAAGGAGTGAAATGCACTTCTTTTTACAGGGTGTTTTTTATGCGCCGCTTTATCAAACGCCCACGTAAAATGCACCATCGGAAAAAAAAAATGTTTTTCCCATTGAAATCAATGGGCAGATGTTTGGAAGCGTCCAGCCTCCGTATTTTCGGCTGTTTTTCGGGGTGTTTACGGCCAGGAATACGGCTGAAAATAGGCTGTGTAAACATACTCTGATGTACTGAGTTGTAACTTTAATGAGAAAATATGAAACATTGAAATCTGAATGTAAAATGTTCAGTTGTTACTTGCATTAATAGAAACATTTTACTGGAACTTGAACTGTAGAATTAATGATAAAATGCTGCATCTTACCTGTCAATCACACAGTCAATCACAGTCCCGGTCCAGACGTCATTGGCAGAAATTGTAAAAAATATGTAATCCAGCTGCACATAGAACCTAACGGCTAGTACTGTCTATGACATCATCAGTGACATCATAAGCGGCTGCAGTATCTGTTACATCATCTAATTATCTCCTACTGCCTGGATAGACTGTCTGTGCATACACTGGATATAGGCGTTACATGGGACTGCTGTTTATAAACATGGAAGAAAGATACATGTGTGGTTATAGGGGCTACGACTAAGAACATGTAATGTATGAAACGTGTAATCTGTTACTAGATGGATTTTATACTGTAATACAGATGTAGCCATCTTTAACTTGACTCTGATAACTTGTTGCAGCGTGATACTTTCTTGATCCCGCAGCACTCCGTGTTTCAAGTGTGCGTGAGTAGGCTTCCACGCCAATGTGTAAAAAATGGGTACTCAGCACTCCAAGGTATTATGCAATAAGTGATATTTGATTTCACATATAGCGAAAAGTAGTAATCCAAAAATAATGGAGCCATTACCCAACAGCGACCGAGGTCACAAGCGCGTCTAAAGAAGGTTGAATGTATAGACCGAAACATTAAAATCCTATTTTTGGATTACTACTTTTCGCTATATGTGAAATAAAATATCACTTATTGCAGCGTGATATCACACAACAAAAGCCATTGAAAAAGTCAAGATAAGGGATTGTTTATTTAATGCGTTAAAAGTCAAGGTAAAGACGGCAACATCTGAACTAATAAAGGATACATTTTATTGAATTTCGTTTTAGGCTACATTCACACAACAGTAAAAAATGTCCGCTTTCAGAACAATGATGTTCTATGGGTATATTCACACGGCCTTTTTTTAACCACCCGTGAATATTGGCCGTCAAAAAATAGAACATGTCCTTGTTTTGGCCGCTTTCACGGCCAGACGGCCCCCATAGAACTCAATGGATCAATTTTTAACGGCCGTCAATACATGTAACAGCCGTTAAAAACGGTTCTGTGATTTGTGGATTCAAGAGCCAAGGGAACTATTGGCTCCCTTGCTGGTAATCGGCGGCGCAATGACACATACTCACCGTTGCAGCGCCGTCCTCTACAGGTGTGGTCTCTAGTCTCATGGGTTCTGCGAAGGTGACTAAATGACGTCCTCTCGTCGCCTTCGCAGAACCAGTGAGACTAGAGATCACTCGTGACGTAGACGGTCATACATCGGTGAGTATGTAGGGCATTCAGGCGGACAAAAATTACGGATATTGTTGCGCTCACTACTATGGTAGCATGGCGCTAGTACAGGGGACATTGTTGTCTACTGTAGCAAATTTTTCGGCACGGTCCTGAATTTACAGAGAGAGTCCCGGAAGATTACCACAGGGAGGGGGGGTGTGGTGCTTTCTCCGGAGAGGTGTCGGTGTCATCATCTACAGGGGGGCTGTGTGCCATCGTCTACAGGGGGCTGTGTGCCATCGTCTACAAGGGGGCTGTGTGCCATCATCTACATGGGGCGGTGTGCCATCATCTACAGGGGGGCTGTGTGCCATCATCTACAGGGGGGCTGTGTGCCATCATCTACAGGGGGGCTGTGTGACATCATCTACAGGGAGGCTGTGAGCCATCATCTACAGGGGGTCTGTGTGCCATCATCTACAGGGGGTCTGTGTGCCATCATCTACAGGGGGTCTGTGTTTCATCATCTACAGGGGGTCTGTGTGGCATCATATACAGGGGGTCCGTGTGCCATCATCTACAGGGGGGCTGTGTGGCATTATCTACAGGGGGGCTGTGAAACAATCATGACAATGACCTTTGTTTGGGTGTTTTCAGGGGGTTGGGACAAAAGAAGCCAGACAAATGAAATTCATCAGTTTTTTTAACGGCCATGAAAAACGGATGCAAAATGGATGTCAAACGGCCATTAAAAATGGACAGACGGACTGGAAGTGTATAAAAATTTGCAGACACAATGATGCAAAACGGCCATGAAAAACTGACAGTTGATCAGTTTTTTTTTTTTTTTGTCAAACTTTGTTTATTGTTTTTTTCCAAATTTTTTAACATACATGTTATAAAATACAATTCGGATGAATCATTTGTACTAGAGATACATATAATTCCATTGTTAATTACATAACCCTTTAATACCTTTTGTGACAACATCATACAAGATTCCCCTATTCCATTTAAATTTGCATCCAATATTTCTCTTTTACTTCTCTACTTCTTAACTTTCCATCAACCGATCCACATATTGTCTCTGTATTGGTGTTATGACTCCTTACCATTGGTAGACACATCATTCGATCTCGTTACTACTTTGTATGGCGATGAGACCTACAGATACCCACTGTTTCATTCCTCTAAGCATTCCATATATCCCTTTGTATCATTTAGGAAGTTCAACCAAGGTTGCCAAATACTATAGTATTTACCTACGTTTCTTAAGGCCAGATAGCTTAGTTCCTCTAGTCTCGACATTTGAGCTATTTTGTTTAACCATTGGGTAATTGATGGGGAGGTTGTCTTCCTCCAATTTAGCGGTATCAAAGCCTTTGCTGCTAAAACTAATTGTGGCCACAGTTTCTCCCGTGAATGACCTGAGGGGTTGACAGAGTGAAGGTTCAGCAGTAAATAGGTAAGTGTTAAAGTCTGTGCTGTGGGGCAAATAATTGTCAGAATTCGTTGTACTTTTCTCCAAAAGGATTGAATATTTGTACACTCCCACCAGATGTGCGTATATGTTCCTACCTGTTGGTTACATCTCCAGCAAAGGGGAGATATCGTTGGGTCTATACGATGCAATAGTTCCGGCGTTTTGTACCATCTAGTGACTAATTTATAGGAGGTTTCTTGTAGGTTTATGCATCTAGAGGGCCCGCTGCTGGATTTATAGATATATTGTATTTCCGCCTTTGTAAATTGAACCTTCAGCTCTTTCTCCCATGATAAGATATGTGGTAAATCGCTCTTTCCCTTCATGGAAGCTAGCTTCTTATATAGTAAGGAGAGGGATTTCGGTATTGGTGTTGCTGAGGACAGCAGTGACTCAAACCATGTCAGTGGTCTGATAACAAAGCCATGTTTTACCAGAAATTTATAGTTTGAGAGCAGTTGTAAGTACTCCAGATAATGTACAGGGTGGGCCATTTATATGGATACACCTAAATAAAATGGGAATGGTTGGTGATATTAACTTCCTGTTTGTGGCACATTAGTATATGGGAGGGGGGAAACTTTTCAAGCTGGGTGTTGACCATGGCGGCCATTTTGAAGTCAGCCATTTTGTATCCAACTTTCGTTTTTTCAATGGGAAGAGGGTCATGTGACACATCAAACTTATCGAGAATTTCACAAGAAAAACAATGGTGTGCTTGGTTTTAATGTTACTTTATTTTCTCATGAGTTATTTACAAGCTTCTCTTGGTTTACAGCCATTGACATGTCGCAGAGGTTAACACGTGAGGAGTGGATAGAAATTGTGTTGATGTCTGGTGAACGCAGTACCCGGGTCATTGCAGCAGATTTCAATGCAAGACACCCTACGATACCACCCATCTCCCATGCTACAGTTTGCAAACTGCTTGTCAAGTTTCGTGAAACTGGTTCAGTGTTGGATTTGCCCAAATGTGGACGCATGAAAACTGTCACTAATGAAGAAACATCAGTGGCTGTCCTAGCTTCATTCAGCAAGAGCCTACAGCGTAGCACTCGCCGCATGTCACTGGAGAGTGGCATCAGTCGAACATCCCTTCGGCGGATATTAGCTACTCACAAATGGCACCCTTACAAACTCTAGCTGCTGCAGCATCTCAACGAGGATGACCCAGATCGGCGCACTGAATTTGCAGAATGGGCAAAACAAAAATTGGAACAGGACCCTCAGTTTACACAGAACATTTTGTTCAGTGATGAGGCAAACTTTTATGTAAATGGTGAAGTTAACAAACAAAACCATCGCTATTGGTCTGACACTAACCCACATTGGATAGATCCCTCCAAGACTGTTGGAACACAAAAATTGATGGTATGGTGTGGTATATTGGGTACAAAGATAGTGGGGCCATTCTTCATCAATGGAAACCTCAAGGCCACGGGATATCTGAAATTGCTACATGATGATGTGTTTCCCTCTTTATGCACTGAAGCTGGCACGTTCCCTGAGTTTTTCTAGCAAGATGGTGCACCACCACATTATGGGTGTCAGGTCCGGGCATTCCTAGATAAACAGTTTCCTGGAAAGTGGATTGGTCGTCGTGGGCCAGTTGAATGGCTCCCTAGGTCTCCCGATCTGACCCCCTTAGTTTTATCTTTGGGGTCATCTGAAGGCAATTGTCTATGCTGTGAAGATACGAGATGTGCAGCAACTGAAACTACGGATACTGGAAGCCTGTGCTAGCATTTCTTCTGCGGTGTTGCTATCAGTGTGTGAAGAGTGGGAGAAGAGGGTTGCATTGACAATCCAACACAATGGACAGCACTTTGAACACATTTTATAAGTGGTCAGAAACTTGTAAATAACTCATGAAAGAATAAATTAACGTTAAAACCAAGCACACCATTGTTTTTCTTGTGAAATTCTCAATAAGTTTGATGTGTCACATGACCCTCTTCCCATTGAAAAAACTAAAGTTGGATACAAAATGGCCGACTTCAAAATGGCCGCCATGGTCAACACCCAGCTTGAAAAGTTTCCCCCCTCCCATATACTAATGTGCCACAAACAGGAAGTTAATATCACCAACCATTCCCATTTTATTTAGGTGTATCCATATAAATGGCCCACCCTGTATTCTCATTTGAGGGTATTTACCTCTAATGTACTCTAATGAGGGAAATTTATCCATGTGTACAATGTTTCCTAAGGCCACTTCTCTCAATTCTGATCCCATGCAGATATGAGCCCCTTCCCTCTTCTCTTTAAGCCCTAATAGATCACCTAGTGTTGTCAGTAATGTAGGAGTGTGACAAACATCTTCTTCTAGTGACAACTTTTTCCATACAGCTAATACCGCTTTTGTGAGGATATTAGTGGTTGTATCATTCATGCCAGGCAACACTGACCGTATTAACCTCTGAGTTAAAGGCCTACCACTCACCTCTTCTTCTATATATACATATAGTTTGTGTCGTGTTACCCCATACCAGTCTAGTATTCTGTTCATCTGAGTAGCTTGGTAGAAGGTTTGGAGGTCTGTGAAATTTATTCCCCCTAGTGCTTTTGGTCTAATCAAGGTTTTGAACGCCAGCCGATGTCCCCTTCCACCCCATATGTATCTTAGCAGTTTCTTGTTAATGTTATGAAAGTATTTTTGTGGTAGGTAAATTGTCTGTATCAGGTAGGATATTTTGGGAATTATGAACATTTTTATTAGGTTACATCTGCCTAGCCAGGATATATATGGTAATTTCCAATTCGTCAGTATACTCTCAATTTGTGAGATCAAGGGTTTATAGTTCATTGAAAACCATGAGTCCGGGGAAGGTGCAATCTGTATGCCCAAATACTTAATCGAGTTTAATGACCATTTAAATGGGGACGAAAGCTGGGTCTCCGCTACCACCTCTTCAGAGCACGTGATGTTCAATGCAACCGACTTATCTGGGTTAATTTTAAAGTTAGAGATTCCTTCAAATTTGACAAACATGTCGGCCAGTATGGGGAATGAGATTTGTGGGTTTGAGGTTAATATCAAGAGATCATCAGCGAAGGATGCTGTCAGGTGTACTCTGCCCCCAATCTCCACCCCTTGAATCTGTTTGCATTGACGAACTTGTTGAATCATCGTTTCAATAGCTAAGACAAATAAAAGAGGCGATAGCGGACAACCCTGTCTCGTTCCATTCATAATCCGAAAAGGGGGGGATAGGATACCATTCACTCTAACCTTTGCTGAAGGACAGGCGTATAAGGCCATAATTTGCTTAAAGAGGCTCTGTCACCAGATTTTGCAACCCCTATCTGCTATTGCAGCAGATAGGCGCTGCAATGTAGATTACAGTAACGTTTTTATTTTAAAAAAACGAGCATTTTTGGCCAAGTTATGACCATTTTCGTATTTATGCAAATGAGGCTTGCAAAAGTACAACTGGGCGTGTTGAAAAGTAAAAGTACAACTAGGCGTGTATTATGTGCGTACATCGGGGCGTGTTTACTACTTTTACTAGCTGGGCGTTGTGTATAGAAGTGTCATCCACTTCTCTTCACAACGCCCAGCTTCTGGCAGTGCAGCACTGTGACGTCACTCACAGGTCCTGCATCGTGTCGGCACCAGAGGCTACAGATGATTCTGCAGCAGCATCGGCGTTTGCAGGTAAGTCGATGTAGCTACTTACCTGCAAATGCTGATGCTGCTGCAGAATCAAGTGTAGCCTCTGGTGCCGACACGATGCAGGACCTGTGAGTGACGTCACAGTGCTGCACTGCCAGAAGCTGGGCGTTGTGAAGAGAAGTGGATGATACTTCTCGTCAGAACGCCCAGCTAGTAAAAGTAGTAAACACGCCCCGATGTACGCACATAATACACGCCCAGTTGTACTTTTACTTTTCAACACGCCCAGTTGTACTTTTGCAAGCCTCATTTGCATAAATACGAAAATGGTCATAACTTGGCCAAAAATGCTCGTTTTTTAAAAATAAAAACGTTACTGTAATCTACATTGCAGCGCCTATCTGCTGCAATAGCAGATAGGGGCTGCAAAATCTGGTGACAGAGCCTCTTTAATCATGAGTTCCGGTAAGCCAAATTTGTGAAGTGTTTTGACCATAAAAGTACAATCTACGCGGTCAAATGCCTTTTCGGCGTTGGTAGATAACAGTGCCAAGGGAATTTTACGTCTACGAGCCAGCTGTATCAGATGTAGTACTCTCAGTGTGTTGTCTCTTCCCTCCCTCCCCGCTACAAACCCCACTTGCTCCATATTGACCAAATTCGGTATCAGCAGCCTCAGTCTATTAACGATGATTTTAGCATAAATTTTTATATCTACATTTAGTAATGATATCGGTCTGTAACTACTACAAAGAGCCGGGTCTTTTTCAGCTTTGGGGATTATAGAGATGTGTGCCTCTAAAGTCTGACGGGTAAACCCACTACCCTCAGACATTGAGTTATATGTCGAAACCATATGTGACAAAAGCAATTCTTGAAAGGTTTTGTAGTATACCGCTGGGAGCCCATCAGGTCCCGGGCTCTTCCCCAGAGGCATACCTTTCAAGGCCTCTTCTACTTCCGTGGGAGAGAAGGGTCGAGACAACACTTCTCTCTGATTGTCGTCTAGCCTAGGAAGATTTATATTCTCCAAAAAATTATCTATTTCTTCGCTTCGCTGTGCAAATTGTTCCCCGGATTCCTGTGCTCTTATCCCATATAAAGCCTCATAGTAGGTTTTAAATTGTTGTGCAATATTTTCTGTTGTTGTGTGTATTTTCCCATTTTCTGTCTTGATTGTTCTAATATAGGCTTGGTCCTGTCGTTTTTTAGCCATTAGGGCCATGAGTTTTGACCCCCTATTCCCGTGAAGGTACACTGCATGTTTGGAGTTTAAATATGCTTTGGAGGCTCTTAAGTTAAGTATCTGCTTGAGGTGTTCTCGTTGTGTAACTAACTCTCTTTGGGTCTTTGCTGCCAAGGATAATTTATGTTGTCCTTCTAACTCTAAAATTTTCCTCATAGTCTCATCTATTTCCTGCATATGAATCTTTTTAGCACGAGAGCCAATAGAAATGAACTCACCCCTAATTACTGTCTTGTGTGCCTCCCATGTGTTAGCCAGTGATATATCTTCATTTATATTTTCTTTAAAATAGTGACTAAGGCTATCTGAAATCCTCTGTGTGTGTACCGAGGACCTCAGTAGTGTTTCATTTAATCTCCAGACATTTGACGATTTGGGTAGAGACATTACCTTAAAGCCCATAACCACCGGGGCATGATCTGATACTACAATTTGTTTAATTGTTATTGCGGACACCTTAGTGAGCTGTGGGGCTTGAACAAATATATAGTCCAGCCGTTGATAGGACTGATGGGGCGCAGAAAAGTGTGTATAGTCTTTAACCGTTGGGTGAAACGACCTCCATGTGTCTCTCAATTGTAGGTCTGCTAGTGTTTTTTGTAGCAATCTAAGACTCCTATACGATTGCTGTGAGCTACCTTTGGACGAATCTAGCAATGGCTCTAGAGTGACATTTAAATCACCTCCTAAAATACATATCCCATGTTGGAACAGCTTCAGTTGTTTCAAAGTGGTTACCAACCATTTGACTTGTTGAGTGTTTGGCGCATAAAAGTTCGCAAACGTGATTGGTGTATTCGCAATCAAGCCTTTAACAAAGAGGAATCTCCCTTCTGCATCAGAAAGCTGTGATATATATGTAAAGGGCACTGATTTTTTGATAGCTATTGATACACCACATTTTTTTAAATCAGGGTGTTGTGAATGAAACCACTTGTTGAAGTATGTTGTGGATAGCTGGGGCATTTTCCTCTTTGTCAAGTGCGTTTCTTGCAACATCGCCACGTCTGTGTTCTGAGATCTCAGGATCTGGAAAAGTCTAGATCGCTTTGTTGGTGAATTCATCCCTTTTACATTCCATGTTGTTACGTGTATGTCGGACATATTTGGTGTAAGTTTAGCAATGTGTTGTACAAGATCAATAACAATATCCTATACAAGTACAGTGGATTACTTAAATAGGTATTTCACAATACGTGATGAACCAGGAGAGGAGAGCATAGAATAAACTGAGCTAAATACACAAAACCTTCAAAAGTGCAGATATTGACCATATATGGCGTAACTCCTCGCGTCTAACTCAAATTGAAAAATTAAACATTAAACATTCCTGCGTAATATTTTAGAAACATTTCGAAAACACGCATTCCAGGTAAGGATACGAGTATCTCTTCAAGAAGTCTTCTCTGGGTCAACTTCTGTTTGGGTGGAAAGTCTCTTCCTACTGTTATGTCCCCGCGCCGTTATTCCTGATGCAGTGATGGTAGGGATCGGGGGTCTCGGAAGCGATGCGACATCCACGATTTGAAGCCAGGACAACGGTCGTTGCGAGTCCATGCCAAGCTCATTGTATAAAGGTGTTAAGTCATCCGGACATCTTATGGTTTTCATAGCCCCATTTATTCCGAAGGCGATCCCAAAAGGAAATAACCATCTGTACTGGATACCTTTGGCTCTTAAAGCTTCCGTCAACGGTTTTAGTTGTCGTCTTTTGTTCATAGTAACTGGAGAGATGTCTTGAAATATTGTGTAATTATAGCCATTGTACATTAACGTATGAGCTTCTCTGGCTGCTCGGAGAATTTTATCTCTGTGTGATGAGTTTAAAAGTCGGCAGATAACATCTCTTGGAGGGTCTCCATCCTTTGGCTTTGGCCTCAGCGCCCTGTGCGCTCTTTCTACTACTAGAGTGCCGCCTTGGTCGTCTGGTATTAACACTTGTAACATTTTGCTTACTGTCGACAGGATTTCAGTTGGCATGACCGTCTCTGGAATACCTTTTATTCGCAAGTTGTTTCTCCGCCCCCTATTATCTTGATCCTCTACATAGGAGAGAATACTATTAAAATGAATTAGGCAGTTCTCCATTGCGGTAGTTGTTGCTGCACTGTGCGTTATCAATTTGCTTTGGGTTTCCTCTAGTACTTCGACCCTCTTGTGCATTTGTCGCACCTCTTGCTTGAAGTCTACAAGTTCTTTCAGAACCGGTTTCAAAGCGTTTTCAATTATCTTTTGCATTGCCGCTGTGGATATATTTATTGAACCAGCACCTCTTGGAGCTTCCTCATCTGAACTCTCATCTGAAGATTCTAACTGATCTACTTGTTGGGAGGGCACTTGCTCACTTTTGCGGCCTTCTTTTTTCGATGTAGGAGATTTTTTATGTAGGAATTTATCCATATCTGTCTGTCCTTTTTTCTTCTGTTTGGGGGTGTCCCAGCTATCCATTTTATGTCCTCTGACCATTTTTGAACGCTATGTTTGGTAAGACTCAAAGTATACGTCTTGTGCTTGTCCACCAGTTTCTCCTCTCCTAGTTTCACTTCTCAGACTGGTTCCATTATATAAATAGTTCAAATTTGGGAAAAAATTGGGCCTATGACCCTAATAGGTGTTTTATATCAGTGTTCGTATTAGAGGCTTGAGTAGTCCTCAAGAAAAATTTGAGCTATGCCCATATTCCCAGGTGTATACACAGTCCCGCTTGTGTCAATCACTGCTGCTATGTAGCCTCTCTCACCCGTTCACTCCTGTGTGCGCCTGTGTTGCTAATTGAGGTCCTGGTCTCACAGTACCAACAGGCCTCCGTCGCAGGGTTACAGTCTTGTAATATATAGGTATAGTAGTGAGTGAGTAGGTAAACCCCACCAAGTCTGTTTACTCACGGCTCAGCAGAGATCTCCTTCCGTCCAACTTATGCTGATATCTTAAGTTGTTGCAGTAGCGGTGTAATGGCGGCGTAATGGCGTCGTACTCGCGATGATAACGCCGTCTCCTTCCCACCTCAAAAGCTGCTGTGTGAGAGCAATGCAGCAGGCTTTCATTCCCACTGCCTGGCAGTAGTAATCCGTCTCCGTGTTCCGGTATTCTCCGGTAACACTCTCCGATGTGCTATCCGGAGGGGGAGAGTTCTGGGGGAGAGGGTTGCTAGTAGGAGAGTTCTCCTCGTGTCGGCTACTCTTATCACAGGCCTGTGGCTGGTCTCGTGTTTTCACGCCACCTTCTCCAGCCGTCTGATTTTTACCTCTTATCACTCCTGATGTCCTCACCGTAAGTGTCAGATGGATCAGGGTGAGATCTATTCTGCTAAGTCGGTATAATCTGGTATTTGTCCTCAGTCACCGGGAGAGCTCTCCTTTCACACGTCCATCTTGTTCAGCGCGCTAGCAGTTGATCAGTTTTTAATGGCCATTTTTTTTCACTGTCGTGTGAATGTAGCCTAAGTTCTGGATCGTCTCCATTTTAATGGATAAAGTTACCGGACAATTATCCGCCCACCGAGAGTTTATTGGACACATGGAAGGCCTGGTGAGCAGATGAACTTCTTGTTTCTTTGTTTGGAGTCGTGTACAGATATAGCAATCCTTATCCTGACTCTGATAACTTGCTGCAGCGTGATAATTTATCACTTAAGTCACTGAAAACCATTGAAAAAGTGAAATTGTTAGGGATCTGCCAGGTACTACGTCTAGGTATACTCCTGGGATTAATCAATCCACACCTGAGGCCAGACCTGTTCGACTGACACCATCTCCCACCAACCAGGGTGGCAGGCTCATGAGTGGGAGAGCCTATCGCGGCCTGGTCAGTCGGAGTTAGCTCCGCCCCCTGTCCTTTATTACCTGCTGTGTTCTCCTCCTCAGTGCTTGTAATTCTTTTGTATTCCTGGCCCCACTGCTGCTTGCTCCAGCCTGCTTCTGCCGTGCTTCTGCCTTGCTGCTGTTCTGCTTAACCCGCTTTGCCTCCGGCTTGCTTCCTCCTCCGTGCTCACTTGGGTATACTCCACTTCATCCTGGTCCTGACAACTCATTCTCCTCGCGGCGTTCCGTGGGCTACTGCCCCTTCCCTTGCGTGTTCCCTGTTTGTTCTCCCGTGCACTTAGACAGCGTAGGGACCGCCGCCCAGTTGTACCCCGTCGCCTAGGGCGGGTCGTTGCAAGTAGGCAGGGACAGGGCGGTGGGTAGATTAGGGCTCACTTTCCCTTCACCTCCTTCCTACCATTACATAATTACAAGCCCCTTACCTAGTCTACCATTTACCCTACGCTCACGCTATCATGGACCCCCTTGAGACCCTGACCCAGCAGATGCAGGGCCTCTCCCTACAGGTCCAGGCCTTAAACCCCACTCCTCAGGTTCCGAGAACCAGCGGGTGGGTATCATCATATCCCGACTCCAGGAAGGGCCCCAAGAGTGGGCCTTCTCCTTGGCTCCTGACGCCCCTGAACTTTCCTCTGTTGATCGCTTTTTCTCTGCCCTCGGACTCATTTACGACGAGACTGACAGGACTGCTTTAGCCGAGAGTCAGCTGGTGACCTTACGTCAGGGTAGGAGACCGGTTGAGGAGTACTGTTCTGATTTTAGAAAGTGGTGCGTAGCTTCTCGGTGGAACGATCCAGCCCTAAGGTGCCAGTTTAGGTTAGGATTATCTGACGCCCTGAAGGATCTGCTGGTTAGTTACCCCTCTTCTGACTCCCTTGACCAGGTTATGGCCCTAGCAGTACGACCTGACCGACGTCTCAGGGAACGTCAGCTTGAACGCTTCAATGTGCTCCCCTCTGACTTTTCTGCGATTCCCCCCGAGGTCCCGTCTCCTCGCCCCTCCACGGAGGACTCGGAGGTACCTATGCAACTCGGGGCCTCCATGTCCCCTCGACAACGTAGGGAGTTTCGCAGAATGAATGGTCTCTGCTTCTACTGTGGGGACGACAAGCATCTTCTGAACACCTGTCCCAGGCGCAAGAATAAAAAGCCGGAAAACTTCCGCGCCTAAGTGATCATCGGGGAGGTCACTTGGGCGCACAGGTATTTCCCGTTAATGTGAAACGCAATTAAATTCTGCTTCCCTTTCAGGTCTCGTTTGCTGGCCGGTCTGCCACTGGCAGTGCCTTCGTGGATTCTGGCTCATCTGCTAATATCATGTCTGTGGAATTTGCTATGTCTCTAAAAATGCCTTTTATTGATTTACCTTATCCTATCCCTGTAGTAGGTATCGACTCAACTCCCCTTGCTAATGGTTATTTTACTCAGCATACTCCTGTTTTTGAACTCCTGGTTGGCTCCATGCATTTGGAGCAGTGCTCTGTACTGGTGATGCAGGGATTATCGTCTGATCTGGTATTAGGTCTTCCCTGGTTGCAGTTGCATAATCCCACGTTTGATTGGAATACTGGGGATCTCACCAAATGGGGTAGTGAATGTCTTATGTCATGTCTTTCTGTTAACTCTATTTCTCCCCGGGAGGAGGTAAACACGCTTCCTGAGTTTGTTCAGGACTTCGCCGATGTGTTTTCTAAGGAGGCCTCCGAGGTGTTGCCCCCCCATAGAGATTACGATTGCGCCATCGATTTGGTGCCTGGTGCCAAGCTTCCTAAGGGTAGGATATTTAATCTTTCATGTCCTGAACGTGAAGCTATGAGGGTGTATATCCAAGAATGCCTGGCCAAGGGTTTCATTCGCCCCTCGACTTCTCCTGTAGGTGCTGGCTTCTTCTTTGTGGGGAAGAAGGATGGTGGTCTTAGGCCGTGCATTGATTATCGTAACCTGAATAAGGTCACCGTAAGGAACCAGTACCCACTTCCTTTGATTCCGGATCTTTTTAATCAGGTTCAGCGAGCCCAATGGTTTTCTAAGTTCGATCTACGGGGGGCATATAACCTTATCCGCATCAAAGAGGGGGATGAGTGGAAAACTGCGTTCAACACACCCGAGGGTCATTTCAAATACCTGGTCATGCCCTTTGGGTTGTGTAATGCCCCTGCTGTCTTCCAGAATTTTATTAATGAAATCCTGAGAGATTACCTGGGTAATTTTCTTGTTGTGTACCTTGATGACATACTGGTGTTTTCCAAGGACTGGTCCTCCCACGTGGAGCATGTCAGGAAGGTGCTCCAGGTCCTTCTGGAGAATAATCTGTTTGCTAAGACTGAAAAATGTGTCTTTGGGGTACAGGAGATACCATTTTTAGGGCAAATCCTCACTCCTCATGAATTCCGCATGGACCCTGCCAAGGTTCAGGCTGTGGCGGAATGGATCCAACCTGCCTCCCTTAAGGCGTTACAGTGTTTTTTAGGGTTCGCCAACTATTACAGGAGATTTATTGCCAACTTCTCGGTCGTCGCTAAGCCTCTTACGGACCTTACTCGCAAGGGTGCTGATGTCCTCCATTGGCCCCCTGAGGCCGTCCAGGCCTTTGAGACCCTCAAGAAGTGCTTTATCTCGGCCACCGTGCTGATTCAGCCCAACCAAGAGGAGCCATTTATTGTGGAGGTTGACGCATCCGAGGTGGGAGTGGGGGCCGTCTTGTCCCAGGGTACCAGCTCCCTCACCCATCTCCGCCCCTGTGCTTACTTCTCTAGGAAGTTTTTGCCCACGGAGAGTAACTATGATATTGGCAACCGCGAACTTCTAGCCATTAAATGGGCTTTTGAAGAGTGGCGGCACTTCCTGGAGGGGGCCAGACACCAGGTAACGGTCCTTACGGATCACAAGAATCTGGTTTTCCTAGAATCGGCCAGGAGGCTTAATCCTAGACAAGCTCGGTGGGCACTATTCTTTACCAGATTTAATTTCTTGGTTACCTATAGGGCTGGGTCCAAGAATATTAAGGCTGATGCCCTGTCACGTAGTTTCATGGCCAATCCTCCTTCCGAGAAGGATCCTGCTAGTATTTTATCCCCTGGTATAATAGTTTCTGCCACGGATTCTGATTTAGCTTCTGATATCGCGGCTGATCAGGGTGCAGCTCGCGGGAACGTCCCTGGGGACAAACTGTTTGTTCCCCTGCAATACCGGCTAAGGGTACTCAGGGAAAACCATGACTCCACTCTATCTGGTCATCCTGGCATCTTGGGCACCAAACACCTCATTACCAGAAACTATTGGTGGCCTGGGTTGCCTAAAGACGTTAGGGCTTACGTCGCCGCTTGTGAGGTTTGCGCTAGGTCCAAAACCCCTAGGTCCCGACCTGCGGGCCTACTACGTTCCTTGCCCATTCCCCAGAGACCTTGGACCCATATCTCCATGGATTTTATCACCGATTTGCCTCCATCTCAGGGCAAGTCGGTGGTGTGGGTGGTAGTAGACCGCTTCAGCAAGATGTGCCACTTTGTGCCCCTTAAGAAGCTACCTAACGCCAAGACGTTAGCTTCTTTGTTTGTGAAACACATCCTGCGTCTCCATGGGGCCCCAGTCAATATCGTTTCTGACAGAGGGGTACAATTTGTTTCCTTATTTTGGAGAGCCTTTTGTAAAAAGTTGGAGATTGATCTGTCCTTCTCCTCCGCCTTCCATCCCGAAACTAATGGCCAAACGGAGAGGACTAACCAGTCCCTGGAACAATATTTAAGGTGTTTCATCTCTGACTGTCAATTCGATTGGGTCTCATTCCTTCCCCTTGCTGAATTTTCCCTGAATAACCGGGTCAGTAACTCGTCAGGGGTCTCCCCGTTTTTCTGTAATTTCGGGTTTAACCCAAGGTTCTCCTCCGTTTCCCCTGGTTGTTCCAATAATCCTGAGGTAGAGGATGTTCATCGGGAACTGTGCACTGTCTGGGCCCAGGTTCAGAAGAACCTAGAGGCGTCCCAGAGCGCACAAAAGATTCAGGCGGATAGTAGACGTTCTGCTAACCCCCGGTTTGTAATCGGGGATTTGGTCTGGTTGTCGTCCAGGAACTTGCGCCTTAAGGTCCCGTCCAGGAAGTTTGCTCCCCGATTTATTGGGCCTTATAAGATCATTGAAGTCCTCAATCCTGTATCCTTCCGTCTGGAGCTGCCCCCATCCTTTCGCATACATGACGTCTTCCATGCCTCCCTCCTTAAACGCTGCTCCCCGTCCTGGTCCCCCTCGAGGAAACCTCCTGTTCCCGTTCTCACCCCTGAGCGGGTGGAATTCGAGGTGGCCAAGATTATGGACAGTAGGATGGTCCAGGTCTCCCTCCAGTACCTGGTCCATTGGAGAGGGTACGGGCCGGAGGAGAGGACTTGGGTACCTGCCCGTGATGTTCACGCTGGGGTATTGATCAGGAGGTTCCACCTTCTCTTCCCTACTAAACCGGGTCCTCTTAGTAAGGGTCCGGTGGCCCCTCATAAAAGGGGGAGTACTGTTAGGGATCTGCCAGGTACTACGTCTAGGTATACTCCTGGGATTAATCAATCCACACCTGAGGCCAGACCTGTTCGACTGACACCATCTCCCACCAACCAGGGTGGCAGGCTCAGGAGTGGGAGAGCCTATCGCGGCCTGGTCAGTCGGAGTTAGTTCCGCCCCCTGTCCTTTATTACCTGCTGTGTTCTCCTACTCAGTGCTTGTAATTCTTTTGGATTCCTGGCCCCACTGCTGCTTGCTCCAGCCTGCTTCTGCCGTGCTTCTGCCTTGCTGCTGTTCTGCTTAACCTGCTTTGCCTCCGGCTTGCTTCCTCCTCCGTGCTCACTTGGGTATACTCCACTTCATCCTGGTCCTGACAACTCATTCTCCGCTCGTTTCCTCGCGGCGTTCCGTGGGCTACTGCCCCTTCCCTTGCGTGTTCCCTGTTTGTTCTCCCGTGCACTTAGACAGCGTAGGGACCGCCGCCCAGTTGTACCCCGTCGCCTAGGGCGGGTCGTTGCAAGTAGGCAGGGACAGGGCGGTGGGTAGATTAGGGCTCACTTTCCCTTCACCTCCTTCCTACCATTACAGAAATTAAAGTTTCTTGACACTGTGTATTCAATGTATTTAACCCCTTCGAGCTCAGCAACGTAATATTCCGTCGCGCTGACCGCCCCGTTCGCGCTCAGCGGCGGAATATTATGTCGCAGGGAAAATGCATCGCCATTTTCCACCGGCGCGTGCACGAGCTGTTACAGCTGCTGTTTCCGACAGCAGGCTATCACAGCTCAATACGCCGGGACCTATTGCGATGGTCCCGCCTCCACAATCGCCACTATTGGTCAGTCAGTGAGTAACTGTCCAATAGTGGCGATCGGTCTCTCACTTCCTCTCCCTGACATCACATCCTGCCGCACCCGCCCTGAGATGGAGATAGCGAGGCGTTCAGAGCGGTTGTGAGTAGAGGGAGAGAAGAAAAAGAGTGAACAAAAGTGAAAAAAATAAAACTTTTTTCTGCTTCCCACCTCCCCAATCCACTACCCAGTCCTTTACCCTTCCTCCTTGTGTTCCCCCCACATTTTTGGTCAGTGATCTCCTATCACTGACCACTTCTTAGTCTTCAGGACCAATTTCTTGGTCCCTGGGGATTATTTTTTTCTTTATAAAACATATAAAATAAAAAACCGTCAAAAAGCATAGTTAGGTATAGCGTCAGGAATCCATCACCATAGTTAGATCTAGCGTTAGGGGTCCATCACAGTAGTTAGGTTTAGCGTCAGGGAAGCTCAGAATAATCTAGATAGGTTTAGTGTCAGGCACCCGTCACCGTAGTTAGGTTTAGTGTTAGGGAAGCTCAGAATAATCTAGTTAGGTTTAGTGTCAGAGAATAGTCGCCGTAGTTAGATTTAGTCTCAGGGAAGTTCAAATAAAATCTAGTTAGGTTTAGTGTTAGGAACCCTCGCCCTTGTTAAGTTTAGTCTCAGGGAAGCCCACTCGTTCTATAAAAACACCAATTTATTGAGCTGGTTTAGGTAGCAGCCTATTGCTCCTAGTTAGGAAAGCAATCAATCATGTCTCAATGGACATTTAGTGCCGAAAAGGCATATTCATTTCTTGCCTCCGACACAGAGTCGTAGGATGGTGAGACTCTGTTTTATTTATCCACCTCCTCATTCTGTGATGAAGAAGAGGAACCTCCTAGGAGATGCCCCTTGACCACAAGTGCAGTTGAAGCCCCCGAGCGAAATGACCCTGCCGCAAGTTCAAGCCCCCATTTGGACCCCCACACCAGACATTTATGAGCCCAAAATCCCAGAGTTAAAATTTTATACGGCAGGGCTCAGTGAAATGGGCTTTTTCAAGTTCTTCTTCACTGATGACTTTATAGATCTTATGGTCTCCCAGACAAATTTATATGTCCAACAGTATATTACTAAGAACCCTACATCATTTTATGCCCAATCCTACAGGTGGACCCCTGTATATGTAGCAGAGTTGGGCAAGTTCTGGGGACTTCACTTGAACATGGGGCTTCTGAAAAAGCCATCCATTAGGACCTACTGGAGCATGGACATCTTATACCATACCCCCAATGTACCGTATGGCCATGTCCAGGATGCATTATGAGGCAATATTTCGCTTCTTAAATTATAAGGATAATGAGCAGTGCCCACCCCGAGATGACCCCAGTTTTGACCGTTTGTACAAACTGAGACCCCTATTTGACCATTTCAGTGCTCGGTTTGCCCAAGCATACACCCCCGAGAAGTGTATTTCTATTGATGAGTCCCTGGTACATTTTAAAGGGAGGCTTCAATTCCGCCAGTACCTGCCGAGTAAGAGGGCAAGGTATGGCGTAAAGATGTATAAGCTGTGCGAGAGTGCATCAGGGTATACCTACAAATTTAGGATGTATGAAGGGAAGGACAGCAGTATTCAGCCCCCAGAATGCCCCCCCCCTTACTGGGAATTAACACAAAAATTGTGTGGGATTTGGTGCACCCACTGCTGGACCAGGGTTACTACCTCTACTTGGATAATTTTTATACCAGCGTCCCACTCTTCAAGTGCCTCGCTTCCAGAAGTCCTGCGGCATGCGGCACTGCTAGAAAAAATCTGAGAGGCCTCCCTAAGACTCTGCTTGGGCAAACACTCAGAAGGGGTGAGAGCAGGGCACAATCTAGCAGCAACATATTGTGTGTCAAGTACAAGGACAAGAGAGATGTCCTTGTATTAACAACAATACATGGCCACACCAGTACCCATGTACCTGTACGCAGGGCCGCCATCAGGAATTTCAGGGCCCCCTACAGCTAAATTTTCTGGGCCCCCCTACCGTGGCACCGCCTGTTAACGGTACTCCGTCCAGCACTATATCATGGTACCGAGGGCCGCCATCAGGGGGGGTATTATGGGTACTGATGTGAGAGGCCCGGCCAAACCTAATTGAAAGGGGGGCCCGGCAACTTCCGCGACTTGCCTTTGTTAGAAAAAAAACAGGCCCCTGCAATGGGGCCCGTTTTTTTCACCAAAAGAATGTCGTGAGCTGCGGGGCCCCCTTTCAATTAGGTTTGTCCGGGCCTCTCACATCAGTACCCATAATACCCCCCCTGATGGCGGCCCTGGGTAGCATGGGGGTCGTCATGGGGGCCGTCAAACACTGCCGCCCGTACGACCGCTTGCGCGCATCCGCAAACTCCCGCGCATGCGCACCCGCGACCGCCTGGAACCACGCACTGAATTTTGAGGCAGATTTTGACCTGCCCACACTATCTTGCCGCGTTTTTTGCCCGCGGCGATTGAGGACAGCAGACAAAAAAACGCAGGGAAAAATGTATTTTCTGCCTCCCATTGATTTCGATGGGAGGTCAGAGGCAGAATCGCGGCAAGAAAGGACGTGCTGCTTTTTCTTTTTTCCGCGACTGGCTCCCATTGATTCCAGATTAAATCAATTGGAGGCGGTTTTGGAAGTTTTTTGGTGCTGATTCTGACGCAGTGTCCGAGTCAATATCAAGGCCCAAAAACTCTGTGAACTGGGCCTTATTGTTAGGGCTTATTCAGACGAACGTGTAATACATCCGTGCAACGCGCGTGATTTTCACGCGCCTCGCACGGACCTATGTTACTCTATGGGGCCGTTCAGACTGTCAGTGATTTTCATGCAGCGTGTGTCCGCTGCGTAAAACTCACGACATGTCCGATATTTGTGCATTGTTCGCGCATCACGCACCCATTGAAGTCAATGGGTGCGTGAAAATCACGCCCAGCACTTCCGCAGCCGTATAAACTATGAATGAAAACAGAAAAGCACCACGTGCTACAAACATACAAACAGAGTGTCATAATAATGGCGGCTGCGCGAAAATCACGCAGCCGCGCATCATACGCTGCTAACACACGGAGCTGTTATGGACCTTTTGCATGCGCAAAACGCCACGTTTTTGCGCACACAAAAAGCACACGCTCGTGTGAATCCGGCCTTAGGGTAGGAACACGCTAGGCATGAACACTGCGGATTTTATGCAACACATTTTATTGTGGAAAATCCGCAGCGTATTACAGTCGCAGCAGAGTGGATGAGATGTGAACAAATCTCATTCACACGCTGCAAAAAAAATGGACCTGCAGTGTGGCTTTTTAAGCCGCAGCATGTCAATGTATTCTGTGGAATCGCTGCTCCTCTGTTGCGGAAATGCTGCGGTTCTGCCGCAAAAAGCACACATGAGGAAAAAAAAAAAAGGCACTTTTTCAAATTTATAAAAAAGTTTAGACTTGCCCCAGCCGTAGTCCTGGTGACGCGATCCTCTATTCTTAGCGCAGCTCGGCCTCCTGTCATGACGTTTCATCCCATGTGACTGCTGCAGCGGTCACATGGTCTACAGCGTCATCCCAGGAGGCGGGGCAACGTTCAGAAGAGAGAGACGCGTCACCAGGACTACGGCCGGGGCAAGTCTAAACTTTTTTTTCCCTGCAGGATTCCCGCAGCGGACATGCCTCACGAAACCTGCGCCACTATTTGGTGCGGTTTTGCGGGCGGAATTCCCTGCGGCTACCGGGGCTACCGGCATCGCCTAACGGGCAGTTGCGGAAGACAGACCTGGGGGTCTTTGTTAGACCCCCGGCTGTCATGGAAACCCGACGGCGACCCGCGATTTGTTTGCGGGGGCGCCGATCGGGTGACAGAGGGAGCTCCCTCCCTCTGTCAAACACATTAAATGCCGCTGTCACTATTGACAGCGGCATTTAATGGGTTAAACTGCAGGAATCGGAGCGCGCTTCGATTCCGGCAGTTGCAGCAGGAGCCCGGCTGTGTATAACAGCCGTGCTCCTGCCGCTGATCGCGTGGGTACAGTCTCAGTACCCGCGCCATCACAGGACGGATATATCCGTCCTCCTGCGCGAACTAGCAGCTGCTGAGGACGGATATATCCGTCCTTCGGCGTTAAGGAGTTAATATAAGGACTTTAAACACACCATACACTTGGTTTTTCTACTTACCTGTGTTCATATCATATAGAGTCTCTCCACTCATGTACCTTTTTTACATGTATGTTTTTATATGTATTTAATAAAATTTGTTATTCTTTTCATATATACTTGGCTCTATACTCTGTTTCTTGTGTGTGTATAGGGTTTAAGTAGAGTATAACAGAGAGAGTTCCCAGCATTATCATTCCCTTACCCCTCTACAACATTACGAATTATATTCACTTGGGACTGGTGTTGTTTTATTAAATTTCTTTTGATTCTCTTGATTTTTTTTGCTGTTTTTGACATTCCACTATGTTCTGCATAAAGCTTAGTGTCAGCTGTACTGTGACTTCTTTATCATAACGGAGCCATACCAGGCCCTTATACACCCTATATGCTTCCCCAATAGAATCCATAAAACATAAAAGGGCCGAGCAGTGCTCCGGGGTCTTTTCGCAAATCACTCTAGCTAGAATCGCAAATGAAAACGTTCACCATATTAACCAATTGGTAAACATTTGCGGAATCAGGAGATAACGCCTTTTCTCCTCCTCCTTCTTTTATGCTCTAGCCCCTCTTCCCCTGATCCAGATAGAACTTCTCCAAGGGGAGGAGGGAGAACATCTCCACATACTCATCCTTCCCTATTTGTTTCCTGACCTCCTGCTTAAGATGGGCACCGTTCCCTCGAAGCAGACATACACAGCCAAGTTATCCCTGTTTACCTAATTAGGTGTCTCAGTCTGGACTGAGACCGCAACAGCCTCATAACTCACCGGAAGAGGGTTAACAAGGGAAAATGTTTTACAGGACCGCCCACGCGAAAACCTGGGATGGACCCGCACCCTTCACCAGGGAACTGCCCACCATGTTCAGCAGGCACACCACTGAGTCCCTCAGGCATCTGCACACGCCTCCTGCTGTGTTACCCCACAGCCCCTAGCGGCAGGGGGCAAACCTGACCTAAACAATAAAGGCACCAAGCACCAATAGTGATGCTTTTGAAAAGTATCAAAAAACTTTATTAAATATAGAGGACAAATGAATAAAAAGTGTCACACAATAGATATAGCAACATCTCCAGAGTGAAATACACAGGGTGAACACATGCCCATAACAATACGGATACATCTTATTTATAAAGTGTATAGTGCTAAGCAATATATATGAAATAAGGATATATATACCATATATAATATAAATTGTCTTTACAATAGTGCAGGATGAACAAGGACATGGACAAGAAGCTAAATACAAGTAGTGGTGGTCCTAGGATAGGTGCAACACATGTTCAAAAGAGTACAGCATATGAAATAACATGCCTCAATATATACCCATCTATATGACACAACCGGGATGGCGCAAACCACGACGCACGTTTCGGCACAGCCTTCATCTGGGGGTGACATCATCTCCTAACAGGTATAATATAATAATATATATATTATATAATATATTATTATATTATATTATATAATATAATATAAATTTCGGTATAATAATGATACAACAGTAAACTGGAGATGACCGTCCAACACTGCGAATTTAACCCCTTAATGACAATACGCCTTTTCACGGTGGTCATTAAAGGGGTTCTCTGGAAAAAACTTTATGGTCTCATGTTTACTTGATAAAGTGGTTCTGTTTACACTAAACGTGTTATACAGATGTAGCCATCTTTAACTTGACTCTGATAACTTGTTGCAGCGTGATACTTTCTTGATCCCGCAGCACTCCGTGTTTCAAGTGTGCGTGAGTAGGCTTCCACGCCAATGTGTAAAAAATGGGAACTCAGCACTCCAAGGTATTATGCAATAAGTGATATTTGATTTCACATATAGCGAAAAGTAGTAATCCAAAAATAATGGCGCCATTACCCAACAGCGACCGAGGTCACAAGCGCCGCATATCCGTGTCTAAAGAAGGTTGAATGTATAGACCGAAACGTTACAAACCTATTTTTGGATTACTACTTTTCGCTATATGTGAAATAAAATATCATTTGTTGCAGCGTGATATCACACAACAAAAGCCATTGAAAAAGTCAAGATAAGGGTTTGTTTATTTAATGCGTTAAAAGTCAAGGTAAAGACGGCAACATCTGAACTAATAAAGGATACATTTTATTGAATTTCGTTTTAGGCTACATTCACACAACAGTAAAAAATGTCCGCTTTCAGAACAATGATGTTCTATGGGTATATTCACACGGCCTTTTTTTAACCACCCGTGAATATTGGCCGTCAAAAAATAGAACATGTCCTATTTTTGGCCGCTTTCACGGCCAGACGGCCCCCATAGAAGTCAATGGATCAATTTTTAACGGCCGTCAATACATGTAACAGCCGTTAAAAATGGTTCTGTGATTTGGGGATTCAAGAGCCAAGGGAACTATTGGCTCCCTTGCTGGTAATCGGCGGCGCAATGACACATACTCACCGTTGCAGCGCCGTCCTCTACATGTGTGGTCTCTAGTCTCATGGGTTCTGCGAAGGTGACGAGATGACGTCTTCACGCCGCCTTCGCAAAACCAGTGAGACTAGAGATCACTCGTGACATAGACGGTCATACATCGGTGAGTATGTAGGGCATTCAGGCTGACAAAAATTACGGCTATTGTTGCGCTCACTACTATGGTAGCATGGCGCTAGTACAGGGGATATTGTTGTCTACTGTAGCAAATTTTTCGGCACGGTCCTGAATTTACAGAGAGAGTCCCGGAAGATTACCACAGGGAGGGGGGGTGTGGTGATTTCTCCGGAGAGGTGTCTGTGTCATCATCTACAGGGGGGCTGTGTGCTATCGTCTACAGGGGGCTGTGTGCCATCGTCTACAAGGGGGCTGTGTGCCATCATCTACATGGGGCGGTGTGCCATCATCTACAGGGGGGCTGTGTGCCATCATCCACAGGGGGGCTGTGTGCCATCATCTACAGGGGGTCTGTGTTTTATCATCTACAGGGGGTCTGTGTGGCATCATATACAGGGGGTCCGTGTGCCATCATCTACAGGGGGGCTGTGTGGCATCATCTACAGGGGGGCTGTGAAACAATCATGACAATGACCTTTGTTTGGGTGTTTTCAGGGGGTTGGGACAAAAGAAGCCAGACAAATGAAATTCATCAGTTTTTTTAACGGCCATTAAAAATGGACAGACGGACTGGAAGTGTATAAAAATTTGCAGACACAATGATGCAAAACGGCCATGAAAAACTGACAGTTGATCAGTTTTTAATGGCCATTTTTTTTCACTGTCGTGTGAATGTAGCCTAAGTTCTGGATCGTCTCCATTTTAATGGATAAAGTTACCGGACAATTATCCGCCCACCGAGAGTTTATTGGACACATGGACGGCCTGGTGAGCAGATGAACTTCTTGTTTCTTTGTTTGGAGTCATGTACAGATATAGCAATCCTTATCCTGACTCTGATAACTTGCTGCAGCGTGATAATTTATCACTTAAGTCACTGAAAACCATTGAAAAAGTGAAATTAAAGTTTCTTGACACTGTGTATTCAATGTATTTAACCCCTTCGAGCTCAGCAACGTAATATTCCGTCGCCCTGACCGCCCCGTTCGCGCTCAGCGACGGAATATTATGTCGCAGGGAAAATGCATCAACATTTTCCACCGGCGCGTGCACGAGCTGTGACAGCTGCTGTTTCCGACAGCAGGCTATCACAGCTCAATACGCCGGGACCTATTGCGATGGTCCCGCCTCCACAATCGCCACTATTGGTCAGTCAGTGAGTAACTGTCCAATAGTGGCGATCGGTCTCTTCACTTCCTCTCCCTGACATCACATCCTGCCGCACCCGCCCTGAGATGGAGATAGCGAGGCGTTCAGAGCGTTTGTGAGTAGAGGGAGAGAAGAAAAAGAGTGAAAAAAAGTGAAAAAAATACAACTTTTTTCTGCTTCCCACCTCCCCAATCCACTACCCAGTCCTTTACCCTTCCTCCTTGTGTTCCCCCCACATTTTTGGTCAGTGATCTCCTATCATTGACCACTTCTTAGTCTTCAGGACCAATTTCTTGGTCCCTGGGGATTATTTTTTTCTTTATAAAACAAATAAAATAAAAAAATATATAAAAAAAAAAAAAAACGAAAAAAAAACCTGTTAATTTAGACAATTTATCTAGTTAGTTTAGTATTAGTGTTAGTTAGTGTCAGGGAACCGTCAAAAAGCATAGTTAGGTATAGCGTCAGGAATCCATCACCATAGTTAATCTAGCGTTAGGGGTCCATCACAGTAGTTAGGTTTAGCGTCAGGGAAGCTCGGAATAATCTAGATAGGTTTAGTGTCAGGCACCCGTCACCGTAGTTAGGTTTAGTGTTAGGGAAGCTCAGAATAATCTAGTTAGGTTAAGTGTCAGAGAATAGTCGCCGTAGTTAGAATTAGTCTCAGGGAAGTTCAAATAAAATCTAGTTAGGTTTAGTGTTAGGAACCCTCACCCTTGTTAGGTTTAGTCTCAGGGAAGCCCACTCGTTCTATAAAAACACCAATTTTTTGAGCTGGTTTAGGTAGCAGCCTATTGCTCCTAGTTAGGAAAGCAATCAAACATGTCCCAACGGACATTTAGTGCCGAAGAGGCATATTCATTTCTTGCCTCCGACACAGAGTCGTCGGATGGTGAGACTCTGTTTTATTTATCCACCTCCTCATCCAGTGATGAAGAAGAGGAACCTCCTAGGAGATGCCCCTTGACCACCAGTGCAGTTGAAGCCCCCGAGCGAAATGACCCCGCCGCAGTTCAAGCCTTCATTTGGACCCCCACACCAGACATTTATGAGCCCAAAATCCCAGAGTTAAAATTTAATACGGCAGGGCTCAGTGAAATGTGCTTTTTCAAGTTCTTCTTCACTGATGACTTTATAGATCTTATGGTCTCCCAGACAAATTTATATGTCCAACAGTATATTACTAAGAACCCTACATCATTTTATGCCCAATCCTACAGGTGGACCCCTGTATATGTAGCAGTGTTGGGCAAGTTCTGGGGACTTCACTTGAACATGGGGCTTCTGAAAAAGCCATCCATTAGGACCTACTGGAGCATGGACATCTTATACCATACCCCCAATGTACCGTATGGCCATGTCCAGGATGCATTATGAGGCAATATTTCGCTTCTTAAATTATAAGGATAATGAGCAGTGCCCACCCCGAGATGACCTCAGTTTTGACCGTTTGTACAAACTGAGACCCCTATTAGACCATTTCAGTGCTCGGTTTGCCCAAGCATACACCCCCGAGAAGTGTATTTCTATTGATGAGTCCCTGGTACATTTTAAAGGGAGGCTTCAATTCCGCCAGTACCTGCCGAGTAAGAGGGCAAGGTATGGCGTAAAGATGTATAAGCTGTGCGAGAGTGCATCAGGGTATACCTACAAATTTAGGATGTATGAAGGGAAGGACAGCAGTATTCAGCCCCCAGAATGCCCCCCCTTACTGGGAATTAATGCAAAAATTGTGTGGTATTTGGTGCACCCACTGCTGGACCAGGGTTACCACCTCTACTTGGATAATTTTTATACCAGCGTCCCACTCTTCAAGTGCCTCGCTTACAGAAGTCCTGCGGCATGCGGCACTGCTAGAAAAAATCTGAGAGGCCTCCCTAAGATTCTGCTTGGGCAAACACTCAGAAGGGGTGAGAGCAGGGCACAATCTAGCAGCAACATATTGTGTGTCAAGTACAAGGACAAGAGAGATGTCCTTGTATTAACAACAATACATGGCCACACCAGTACCTATGTACCTGTACAAGGTACCAGTATAGAGACCCCCAAACCAGACTGCATCCTGGACTACAATAGGTACATGGGAGAGGTTGACTTGTCAGATCAAGTCCTGAAGCCCTACAGCGCCATGCGGAAATCGAGGGTGTGGTATAAGAAGCTGGCCGTGCACATCATACAGATGGAATTGTACAATGCGTATGTGCTACGTCGATGTGCAGGCCAGAGGGGAACTTTCCAGAAGGGGCTGGACGGAGCCTGCAGGGCTGAAGGGAAGCCTCCATGACCTCCCTGGTAGGGAAAGGGTTAACTTGTGAGGGAGAGTTGGAGGGAGTTGGAGGGGGTCAGGGAGGAGTCAGGGGGCCGTTGCTGCTCTTCCCGCTGTTTTCGGCATTGAGCCGGAAGCAGCGGAGGGAGTAACACAGTAAGGACAAGCTCCCTGTTGCCCGCGCTCGTACAGCATGTCAGAGGCATTTTTGTTAGAGCAGCTGCGAGCTGCTGCTGTGCACCACGGTCCCGGATGGCTGGAGGAGACCGTGGCTGCATTAGCGAGGATCCCGGACGCCGTGTTGCCATGTCAGGCCCGGCGTTCGGGGTCTGTTGCAGGGGACAGGCTCCCCTCCCCCGGCCCCCTTCCTAGCATGGCGGCGGGGGGGGAGTCGGCAACAACTGCTCCTGTCCGGAGCAGGCAGAGAGCGTTGCCGGGGGTGACGGCGACGCAGGCCAGGTCGACCCGTCCCTCCCGGCGGTCTCGACCTCCAGAGCGCCTTAGTCCTGAGACAGTCCCGCGGACACGGCGTCGCAGAGGGAGCCCGATCTCGGACGCTGCAGGCCAGGCAGCTGGGGGGACCGCCCCTTCCCAGGCCCTGCGTCCTGGCAGGAATCCCAAGCCGCGACGGGGTCCGGCGGTGAGCAGGGAGTCGCAGGCCGGGCTCCCTGTCACCCCTCCACCATCGGATGGAAGATCTGGAAGACGAGGTACGGCCGCCCCGCCTGGTGATGTTCCGGCCAGGGGGCAGGCCTCTTCAGGATCAGCGAGACGGACGCCTAGATCTGCAGCGACGTTGAGGCAACAGGTCCAGTCGGAAGTCTGGGTTCCATCGGTCGGGCGGCAGGTTGCCGGCCCATCAGTCAGCGCTTCATCATCTCCGATCCGAAGATGTCGGTGGGATGGCCAGTCGTCTGCGAGAGAGGAGCTGGAGGAAGGTGAACTGGACGTGTATCGTCGAGGTCAGGATGGTCCGGCTGACGGGAACACAGCGCCTGTGCGGCCCGGTGAGTGTGTAACTCCATCATTGTCGTATCCAGCGATTTTTATGTCGGGTGTCAGCGGGGGGGCTGCTAGCGTCGCATCGGTGGCCGGTAGTGGCGCGGGCGGGCGCGATGGCGCGGGTCTGGCAGATTTAGTGGGTTGCTTGAGGGAGCTGGTCGGGCGCCTGGATAGGGCGGCGGCGCCGGTAGTTTCGGAAGTGTCCCCGGCGGTAGTGTGGGAGGGCTCCAGGGACGTGGGATTGGTACAGGCGCGGCCCGTGCTGGCAGTTAGGGAGGCGGTCGCGGTGTCGGTACAGACCGAGGCACAAAAGGATGGCGATCGGGTGCATATTGATGACCGTGCTCGGGGGGAGGTGTACGTTTGTTTCGAGGGTCCGTTGGGGGCGCATTTAAAGCAGGAGGTGCGCGAGCGGATCTGGAAGGACGAATATGTGGAGATTTTTTCTCTCTTGCCGCTCGCTAAATTTAATTTGGATAAGAGCAAGCGGGACGAGAGTAAAAAGGACGAGGAAGAACGGCGGCGGTATAGGCTTATCCCGCAAACGTTCGTTAATTGGTCGCAGGCGTTCGCCATATTGGCTAGTGTGATAGGGGAAAAGGCGCCGGAAAATTGTTCGGCGTTGTTTTGTTATTTTGATGCCATTGGGGAGGCTCATAGGGCGTATGGGGGTCAGGCGTGGCTGCGGTACGATGAGCAATTCCGTCAGCGAAAAGCGGTTCGGCCGGCGATTCGGTGGGACCAGAAGGATATTGCTCTCTGGTTACGGGTTACGGCTCCGGTTAGGCAGTCCTTTCCCGGGAGCGCCGGCCAGGGAGGCCAGTCTAGTCAGGTTGGACAAAGCGGCGGGGGAAAGGCGGGTTTTTGCTGGCAATTTAATGAAGGCCAGTGTAAGTTCGGGGCCACGTGCAAGTTCAAGCACGTGTGTTCCGAGTGTAATGGGGCTTCACACGGGGCGGCAAAATGTATGCGGAAAAAGAGGTCAGGAAACCAGCCCTCCGCGGCTGGTCAAGGGGGTGTCGCCGGTGAGGGTGGAAAAGATGGCCCCTTATCTAAATGAGTATCCGGATAGGGCGGCGGCTAAGTTGCTTTACGAAGGGTTTCGGGTTGGTTTTGTTATTCCTCCGCCTCCTTATGAGGTTCCGGTTACGCGGAGGAATTTAAAATCGGCTTACTTGCATGCAAAAGTCGTGTCGGAAAAGTTGTTAAAAGAAGTTTCGTTGGGCCGCATGTCGGGGCCGTTTGTTGAGTCGCCGGTAAAAGATTTAGTTGTGTCCCCGTTGGGTATTGTCCCTAAACGCGAGCCCGGAAAATTTCGTTTGATTCAACATTTATCGTATCCCAAGGGTTCGTCGGTAAATGACGGGATTGATCACGAGTTGTGCTCCGTAGTTTATACCTCATTCGATAAGGCGGTGGGGTTAGTGCGGGCTGCGGGTCCAGGTGCGCTGCTAGCAAAAACCGACATCGAGGCGGCGTTCAGGTTGTTGCCGGTTCATCCAGAAAGCCAACGGCTGTTGGGTTGTTTTTGGAATGGGGCTTTTTACGTGGATCGGTGCCTTCCGATGGGGTGTTCCCTTTCTTGTGCATACTTCGAGGCGTTAGTAGCTTCGTGGAGTGGGTAACGAGGGGAGTATCCGGGGTCGACTCGTTGATCCATTACTTAGATGATTTTTTGTGCGTTGGCCCGGGCGGTTCGCCGGTTTGCGGTAATTTGCTTCATGCACTGCAGAAGGTGGCGAGGGATTTTGGGATTCCTTTGGCGCCAGAAAAAACGGAGGGCCCGGTAGCGACGATTTGTTTTTTGGGAATCGAAATAGACTCGGTGGCAATGGAGTGTCGTCTCCCTGCGGATAAGTTGGGTGCTTTGAGGCTGGAGGTTCGGCGGGCTTGTAGAATGAAGAAAATGACGCTGCGGGAGCTTCAGTCGCTGCTGGGGAAGTTGAATTTCGCCTGCCGGATTATGCCGATGGGGAGGGTGTTTGGTAGGAGGTTGGCGGCGGCAACGGCGGGAGTGCGTGCACCGCATCATTTTGTGCGGCTCAAGGAGGAGCACCGAGCTGATCTTCAGGTTTGGGATGACTTCTTGGGCCAGTACAATGGTCGCTCGCTATGGATGGCCCCAGCGCAGGATACGAGTGATTTGAATATTTTTACGGATGCGGCTGGGGCGGGCGGTTTTGGAGCTTACGGGGGAGGTCCGTGGTGCGCAGGTCAATGGCCGGCTAGCTGGGTGTCCAGTGGACTCACGCGGAATCTGGCGGCTACCATTTGGGGGGACAGGCTCGGGGATAAGAAGGTCCGTTTTTACTGCGACAACATGGGGGTGGTGCTTGCCATTAATAACATCACGGCGTCCTCTCCTCCGGTAGTTCAATTGTTGCGACATTTAGTGTTGGTGTGTTTGTCGTTGAACGCGTGGGTGGTGGCGGTGCATGTCCCGGGTGTACGGAATTGTATCGCTGATGCTCTTTCTCGCTCGCAGTGGGACCGGTTTCGGCAATTGGCACCGGGAGCGGAACGTCTTGGTTTGGCTTGTCCGGAGCATCTTTGGGATCTGGTATCGGTCCCGTAGAACAACTGTTACAAAGGTCTTTGGCGCGCACGACGTGGAGTGCTTATGCTGCTTGTTGGAGGCAGTGGGAGGAGTGGGTAAGAGAGTTGGGTGACGTCAATACGGATAGAGACAGGTTGGTGGCACTTTTGTACTGGTTAGGGGACGCCTGGGAGGCGGGGTTTTCAGTGGCGAAGGTGAACCGGTTCATATCTGCGGTGGCGTTTGGGTTTAAGTTGCGGGGCTTTCAGGATGTATCGAAGGAATTTCTGGTATCGCAGGCTTTGAAGGGGTTGCGCCGAGGTAGGGTGGAGGCGGATAGTAGAAGGCCTGTGTCGTTTGCTTTGCTTAGCTCGTTGGGCGGTTCATTAGCATCGGTCTGTCGTTCTTCAGACGAAATGGATTTGTTTCGGTTGGCTTTTTCGTTAGCGTTCTTTGGGGCATTTAGAATAGGTGAGTTGGTGTCGCCAAGTACCAAACAGGCAGGGGGGCTGAGATCTGGGGAGGTGAGCCTATTCGCAGATCGGCTGGAGGTATGGTTGCGTCGGTCAAAAACTGACCAAGTAGGGAAGGGAAAACTGATAGTTTTGTTCGCCCTCCCGGGGTCGGTTATGTGCCCAGTAGAGTGCATGCGGGGTTTTACGCCAAACAGGGGGTCTCCAGATTTGCCTTTGTTACGTCATGTGGACGGGTCGTTTTTGTCCAGGTTTCAGTTTGGAGCTGTATTTAAAAAATGTTTGACGGCGGTTGGTGTCGCGGCAGGCTCAAATTCATCTCATTCCTTCAGGATTGGCGCAGCAACAGAAGCGGGGCGCTGGGGGTTGGATGATGAGGGGGTGAGGCGTATTGGTCGTTGGGAGTCCAACAGGTTTAAGTCCTATGTCCGCCCCCATATGTTATGAATTTTGTTGTTAACGCTTTAAAAATGTTATATGGTGGTGCCTAATTGTTTTTTCCGTTTCAGATTCGCCTCCGTGTTTGGTGTGGTTGATGGGTCATTCTTACGTGCACTGGGGGGCTTTGAGGGCGGACGTCCGCCCGGATGGTCGCCAGTTGCGCATTCCGCGACAGGATGCGGTTGTGCATTGGCTGGGTTTTAGAGGTATGTCGTGGAGCAGGGTGTTGGCGGAATTCCAGACATATGCTCGGCTTGATAGGGTTCCGGAGGTCTTAGTGTTGCACGTGGGTGGGAATGACTTAGGAGTCCGCCCCTTTCGTGAGTTGGTGCGGGATATCAAACATGATATGTTGTGTTTGTGGGTATCTTATCCCAAGTTGGTGATAGTGTGGTCGGACATAGTCCCAAGAAAGCACTGGCGGTTAGCTAGATCTGTGGAGAGAGTCAATAAGGCTCGCATTAAAGTTAATCGGGCGGTGTCCCGTTTTGTGGCAAAAAACGGGGGCATTTGCGTGAGGCATAGGGATTTGGAGTCAGGAGTGGGGAATTTCTGGAGGAGTGACGGGGTTCATCTGACCGAGGTTGGCATTGATCTTTGGAGCTTGGCGATAGCAGAAGGCATAGAAAGGGCGGTGGTGGTGTGGAGGAACTCACAGGCTTAAGGTGGTCAAGGCCTGTTTCGCTGTGGCGGGGGGAGTCCTTGAGGCCAGTCAGTACAAAATGGTGGGGGGGTCGCATCGGGGGTATGCGTCCCCCAAAAAAGGTACATGGTTGAAGACTTCATCGGGTGTTATCCCTTTGAAGTGGTCTTCTGGTAGAAGGTATATCACTTGAAGGCTTCATCGGGTGTTATCCCTTTGAAGTGGACTTCTAGTGGTCGGTATATCACTTGAGGGCTTCATCGGGTGTTATCCCCTTGAAGTGGACTTCTAGTGGTTGGAGCCATCTGCAGAGGTGAACGGTGCTTCCGAGCTGGTTTACGGCTGGAGGTAATTAGTGGTTTGCAGATGGCTAACTCGGTGTGTTCTTAAAAAAGGAATATCTGAAAGGGCTTCAAGGACTTCCTCTGCTCGGGTTAATGTTAACGTTAAATTGTTATTTACGTTTCTGACCCATGTTGGGTCATGTGAATTATTAGGAGGAATTCTCTGGTGGATTCCTAACTAGTTATCCGAAGGTTTCGGATTTAAATTGTTTTTATAAAACTGTAAAATTAATAAACGGCTGCTGTGGCCATTTCACATCCAACCTCGGTGTCACGTGTCTTTCCTAAAGGTGGGGGTGGGGGGATAGGATGGGTTAAAGGAAGGTTCGTTAACACACGACTCTACTTAGGCAGGTCAAGAAGGGGCTGGACGGAGCCTGCAGGGCTGAAGGGAAGCCTCCATGACCTCCCTGGTAGGGAAAGGGTTAACTTGTGAGGGAGAGTTGGAGGGAGTTGGAGGGGGTCAGGGAGGAGTCAGGGGGCCGTTGCTGCTCTTCCCGCTGTTTTCGGCATTGAGCCGGAAGCAGCGGAGGGAGTAACACAGTAAGGACAAGCTCCCACCCTCCCGCCCTTGGTTTGTTACGTGGTGGGTCTTTGCGTACGTCCATATAGGAGTGTTGTTTTTTATTTGTGTGCTTATCTAACATGTTTTTCCTTTTTTCCTGAGTAGGTTCTGGTGTCATGGCAGCTGGCGGGGGGAGTCCTTGAGGCCAGTCAGTGCAAAATGGTGGGGGGGTCGCATCGGGGGTATGCGTCCCCCAAAAAAGGTACATGGTTGAAGACTTCATCGGGTGTTATCCCTTTGAAGTGGTCTTCTGGTAGAAGGTATATCACTTGAAGGCTTCATCGGGTGTTATCCCTTTGAAGTGGACTTCTAGTGGTCGGTATATCACTTGAGGGCTTCATCGGGTGTTATCCCCTTGAAGTGGACTTCTAGTGGTTGGAGCCATCTGCAGAGGTGAACGGTGCTTCCGAGCTGGTTTACGGCTGGAGGTAATTAGTGGTTTGCAGATGGCTAACTCGGTGTGTTCTTAAAAAAGGAATATCTGAAAGGGCTTCAAGGACTTCCTCTGCTCGGGTTAATGTTAACGTTAAATTGTTATTTACGTTTCTGACCCATGTTGGGTCATGTGAATTATTAGGAGGAATTCTCTGGTGGATTCCTAACTAGTTATCCGAAGGTTTCGGATTTAAATTGTTTTTATAAAACTGTAAAATTAATAAACGGCTGCTGTGGCCATTTCACATCCAACCTCGGTGTCACGTGTCTTTCCTAAAGGTGGGGGTGGGGGGATAGGATGGGTTAAAGGAAGGTTCGTTAACACACGACTCTACTTAGGCAGGTCATGGAATTTCAAAAGGTGATTATCAAGAACCTAATCTTTAGGACCAAGAATAGGGAGCATCCAGTACTTCTGGAAGCGAGGCCACACGCATCGTACCAGGGCAACACTTTCCAGGAGAAGTTCCCCAAACTGGCAAGAAGGGAAAAAGTCAAAAGAGGTGCAGAGTCTGCTCAAAGAGGGGGATAAGGAGGTAAACAATATATGAATGCGACACGTGTCCCGAAAAACCAGGGCTCTGTATGAAAGATTGTTTTCGAATTTATCATACATCCCTTAATTTTTAATTTACCCTGATACACTCCGCACAGCTTATGCCCCTCATCTTTCCCTTCTGAGCCCTGCCGTGTGCCCAGGCAGCTAATAACAGCCACTGTAAAGGATCTGCCAGGCACAGCGGGGTTAACGCCCATAGGTAATCAGTCGACACCTGAGTCTATGTCTCTGAGACTGACTCCAGCTTCCACCACTCAGGCTGGCAGGCTTAGGAGTGAGAGAGCCTATCGCAGCCTGGCCAGACTCAGCTAGCTCCCGCCCTCTGTCTATTTATACCTGCCTTTCCTGTTCCTCCAGTGCTTGTGATTCTTCTCGTGTGGTTTCCTGGCCCAGCTACAGCTCCTGACTATTTGATCCTGCTCCATACTGACTCTGGCTTACTAACTACTCTTCTGCTCTGCGTTTGGTACCTCGTACACTCCTGGTTTGACTCGGCTCGTTCACCTCTCTTGTTGCTCACGGTGTTGCCGTGGGCAACTGCCCCATTTCCCTTAGCTTTGTGTACCCTTGTCTGTTTGTCTCGTGCACTTACTGGGCGTAGGGACCGCCGCCCAGTTGTACCCCGTCGTTGCATGTAGGCAGGGACAGAGTAGCGGGTAGATTAGGGCTCACTTGTCCGTTTCCCTACCCCTATCATTACATAATCACAAGCCCGTTACCTAGTCTACCCTGGTCCCTGTCTCTACTATGGACCCCCTTGAGACCCTGGCCCAGCAAATGCAGGGTCTCTCCCTACAGGTCCAGGCCCTGACTCAGAGGGTCAACCAGCCTGACACTACCATGGTAGTGCCCCTCACCTCACCCCTTGAACCCCACCTCAAGTTGCCTGACCGGTTCTCAGGGGACTGGAGGACTTTTCTCTCCTTTCGGGAGAGTTGTAGGCTTTACTTTCGCTTAAAGCCTTACTCCTCAGGTTCTGAGAGCCAGCGGGTGGGTATAATTATGTCCCGGCTCCAGGAAGGGCCCCAAGAGTGGGCCTTCTCCTTGGCTCCTGTTGCCCCTGAACTTTCCTCCGTTAATCGTTTCTTTTCTGCTCTTGAACTCATTTATGACGAGACTGACAGGACTGCCTTTGCCGAGAGTCAGCTGGTGACCTTACCTCAGGGTAAGAGACCTGTTGAGGAGTATTGTTCTGACTTTAAGAAGTGGTGCGTAGCTTCTCGGTGGAATGACCCTGCCTTAAGGTGCCAGTTTAGGTTGGGTCTGTCGAACGCCCTGAAAGACCTGCTAGTTAGCTATCCCTCTTCTGACTCCCTAGACCAGGTTATGGCTTTAGCGGTACGACTTGACCGACGTCTCAGGGAACGACAACTTGAACGTTTTTGTGTTTTCCCCTCTGACTCCCCCATGTTACCTCCCGAGGTCCCGTTGCTTCGCTCTTCCACGGAAGACTCGGAGGTACCTATGCAACTCGGGGCCTCCGTGTCCCCCCGACAACGTAGAGAGTTCCGCAGGAAGAATGGTCTCTGCTTCTATTGTGGGGATGACAAGCATCAAGTGAACACCTGTCCTAGGCGTAAGAATAAGCAGCCGGAAAACTTCCGCGCCTAAGTGATCATCGGGGAGGTCACTTGGGCGCACAGGTATTTCCCGTAAATATGAAACGTAATAAAATCCCCTTTCAGGTCTCTTTTGGTGGTAGGTCTGCTACCGGCAGTGCCTTCGTGGATTCAGGGTCTTCTACTAATATCATGTCTGTGGAATTTGCTATGTCTCTAGCTATGCCTTTGATTGATTTGCCTAAACCTGTTCCGGTAGTGGGTATCGACTCCACTCCTCTTGCTAACGGTTATTTTACACAGCATACCCCTGTTTTTGAACTCCTTGTTGGCTCCATGCATTTGGAGCAGTGCTCTGTACTGTTGATGCAGGGATTATCGTCCGATTTGGTTTTAGGCCTTCCCTGGTTGCAGTTGCATAATCCCACGTTTGACTGGAATACTGGGGAGCTTACCAAATGGGGTAATGAATGCTTGACGTCATGTTTTGCTGTTAATTCTATTTCTCCCCCTGAGGAGGTGAACACGCTACCTGAGTTTGTGCAGGACTTCGCTGATGTTTTCTCTAAGGAGGCCTCCGAAGTGTTACCTCCTCATAGAGAATACGATTGCGCTATCGAATTGGTACCAGGAGCTAAGCTCCCTAAGGGTAGGATATTTAATCTTTCTTGTCCCGAACGTGAAGCCATGAGAGAGTATATCCAGGAATGCCTGGCCAAGGTTTACATTCGCCCCTCTACTTCTCCGGTAGGTGCTGGCTTCTTCTTCGTAGGGAAGAAGGATGGTGGTCTTAGGCCATGCATTCACTACCGTAACTTGAATAAGGTCACTGTAAGGAACCAGTATCCCCTTCCTTTGATTCCTGATCTCTTTAATCAGGTTCAGGGGGCCCAATGGTTCTCTAAGTTTGATCTACGGGGAGAGTATAACCTTATCCGCATCAAAGAGGGGGATGAGTGGAAGACTGCGTTTAACACACCCAAAGGTCATTTTGAATACCTCGTCATGCCCTTTGGGTTGTGTAATGCTCCATCGGTCTTCCAGAATTTCATAAATTAAATTTTAAGGGATTACCTGGGGGTTTTTCTTGTAGTGTACCTTGATGACATACTGGTGTTTTCCAAGGACCTGTCCTCCCACATTGAGCATGTCAGGAAGGTGCTCCAGGTCCTTCGGGAAAACAAACTGCTTGCGAAAACCGAAAAATGTGTGTTTGGGGTACAGGAGATACCATTTTTGGGTCAAATCCTCACTCCTCATGAATTCCGCATGGACCCCGCCAAGGTCCAGGCTGTGGCGGAATGGGTCCAACCTGCCTCCCTGAAGGCGTTACAGTGTTTCTTGGGGTTCGCTAATTATTACAGGAGATTTATTGCTAACTTCTCGGTCATCGCTAAGCCTCTTACGGACCTCACTCGCAAAGGTGCTGATCTCCTCCACTGGCCTCCTGAGGCTGTCCAGGCTTTTGAGGTCCTTAAGAAGTGCTTTATCTCGGCCCCGGTGCTGGTTCAGCCCAACCAAATGGAGCCATTTATCGTGGAAGTTGACGCATCCGATGTGGGAGTGGGGGCTGCCTTGTCCCAGGGTACCAGGTCCCTCACCCATCTCCGTCCCTGTGCCTACTTCTCCAGGAAGTTTTCGCCCACTGAGAGTAACTATGATATTGGCAACCGCAAACTCTTAGCCATTAAATGGGCATTTGAAGAGTGGCGCCACTTCCTGGAGGGGGCTAGGCACCAGGTAGCGGTCCTTACCGACCACAAGAATCTGGTTTTCCTAGAATCTGCCCGGAGGCTAAACCCGAGACAAGCTCAATGGGCGCTATTTTTTACCAGTTTCAACTTTTTGGTTACCTATAGGGCTGGGTCTAAAAATATTAAGGCTGATGCACTGTCGCGTAGCTTCATGGCCAGCCCCCCTTCAGAGGAAGATCCTGCTTGTATTCTGCCTCCTGGTATAATCATTTCTTCTATTGATTCTGATTTAGTCTCAGAAATCGCGGCTGATGAAGGTTCAGCTCCCGGGAACCTTCCTGAGGACAAGCTGTTTGTTCCCCTGCAATTCCGGCTAAGGGCACTTAGGGAAAACCATGACTCCGCACTATCTGGTCATCCAGCCGTCCTGGGTACCAAACACCTCATTGCCAGAAACTATTGGTGGCCTGTGTTGCCTAAAGACGTTAAGGCCTACGTTGCCGCTTGTGAAGTTTGTGCTAGGTCCAAGACTCCCAGGTCCCGACCAGCGGCCTTACTACGTTCTTTGCCCATTCTCCAGAGACCTTGGACCCATATCTCCATGGATTTTATCACCGATTTGCCTCCATCTCAAGGCAAGTCGGTGGTGTGGGTTGTAGTAGACCGCTTCAGTAAGATGTGCCACTTTGTGCCCCTCAAGAAACTACCCAATGCCAAGACGTTAGCTACCTTGTTTGTCAAACACATCCTGCGTCTCCATGGGGTCCCTTTCAATATTGTTTCGGACAGAGGGGTACAATTTGTTTCATTGTTTTGCAGAGCCTTCTGTAAAAAGTTGGAGATTGATCTGTCCTTCTCCTCTGCCTTCCATCCTGAAACTAATGGCCAAACTGAGAGGACTAATCAATCTCTAGAACAATATTTAAGGTGTTTTATCTCTGACTGTCAATATGATTGGGTCGGGAACTGTGCACAGTCTGGGCCCAGGTTCAGAAGAACCTAGAGGCGTCCCAGAGCGTACAAAAAACTCAGGCTGATAGAAGACGTTCTGTTAACCCCTTCTTTATGGTCAGGGATCTGGTGTGGTTATCGTCTAGGAACTTGCGCCTTAAGGTCCCGTCCAAGAAATTTGCTCCCCGGTTTATTGGGCCGTATAAGGTCATTGAAGTCCTCAATCCTGTCTCCTTCCGACTGGAGTTGCCCCCATCTTTTCGAATACACGACGTGTTTCATGCCTCCCTCCTTAAACGCTGCTCCCCGTCCTTAGCTCCCTCGAGGAGACCTCCTGTTCCCGTTCTCACCCCTGAGGGGGTGGAATTCGAGGTGGCCAAGATTGTGGACAGCAAGATGGTCCAAGGCTCCCTCCAGTACCTGGTCCATTGGAGAGGATACGGGCCTGAGGAGAGGACTTGGGTACCCGCTCAGTATGTTCACGCTGGGGTATTGGTCAGGAAGTTCCACCTTCGTTTCCCCAATAAACCAGGTCCACTTAGAAAGGGTCCAGTGGCCCCTCATAAAAGGGGGTTACTGTAAAGGATCTGCCAGGCACAGCGGGGTTAACACCCATAGGTAATCAGTCGACACCTGAGTCTATGTCTCTGAGACTGACTCCAGCTTCCACCACTCAGGCTGGCAGGCTTAGGAGTGGGAGAGCCTATCGCAGCCTGGCCAGACTCAGCTAGCTCCCGCCCTCTGTCTATTTATACCTGCCTTTCCTGTTCCTCCAGTGCTTGTGATTCTTCTCGTGTGGTTTCCTGGCCCAGCTACAGCTCCTGACTATTTGATCCTGCTCCATACTGACCCTGGCTTACTGACTACTCTTCTGCTCTGCGTTTGGTACCTCGTACACTCCTGGTTTGACTCGGCTCGTTCACCTCTCTTGTTGCCCCATTTCCCTTAGCTTTGTGTACCCTTGTCTGTTTGTCTCGTGCACTTACTGAGCGTAGGGACCGCCGCCCAATTGTACCCCGTCGCCTAGGGCGGGTCGTTGCAAGTAGGCAGGGACAGAGTGGCGGGTAGATTAGGGCTCACTTGTCTGTTTCCCTACCCCTATCATTACAGCCACATGTAGGGTATTGCCGTACCCGGGAGAACCCACATTACATCTTATGGTGTGTATATCTCCAGTGGCACATGCTGGGCACACTATATCGGGCACGGACATGCCATATATATATAGAAAATTGCAAATCTCACTCTGCCCCATCTGCTGCGCATTATCTTTTACACTGTACCTGTGGGGTCAAAAGGCTCACTACACCTCTAGATGAATGATATACACTAAAGACACAAAGGAGCATACTAGCCAATATTAAAAGAAAATAATTTTATTAAACATATAGAAACATGTATGAAAGATAAAAAGGTACAGAGCTGGACATGAAGACTCTGAATAATTTCACTAGAACACAACTAGCAAGAATCTCTCTAAGTAGCAAAATGAAGGGCAGTGTACAATACACAGACTAAAGTGAATGGACCAGTATTAATCATGACGCAAGTCATATACAACAGCACTGTAAGACAGCAATAGCATGGGTAGATTTATAAAGATAAAGTATCATAAATAACAGGTGATGTATGACCTACAGTCACGCGAAGATCTAAAAAGAGTATACAGACTATCAATCATATAAATTGAAAGAGAGGGGGTACACAGACTGCAGCCTAGATAAGCCGGACGTCCACCCACTAATACAACAACTTACCCATAATAAACGATAAATGCAGAGAGTCGAGCTAGTGTGAGTAGAAAAACCCCAACGCGCGTTTCGCGATGTGCTTCCTCAAGGGGTGTGAAGTGTCTAAAGAGATATGAGGTATAAGTAGCGCAAGCCCCAGGTGAATCGAGTGAAACTCAGTCCAAGGAGATTCCGGCGCAGTCATCTGCCGAGACCGGAAGTGAGGCATGCCCCACTTCCAGCCCCCAGCACTGGAGCGCACACCAAAGATCCCCGACGCGTACAGGGATCCCAGGCATGCGCAGTGCGCTGTAGGGGGCAAGGAAGGGGGCCGGCCACAAACCAGCGTCGCGCAGAGGACGCGCGCACCTGATTGGACGGTGAGCACGGGAGGAGAAGAAAGATATGTACTAGTGTCCTACTGCCTATAATGGGCTATGTCAGGATCTCTCCAGTATAAGCCGAAAATACCATAAGTTAAAAAAGAAAAAACAAATATCCAATGAGCAATATTACAAGTATAGTGTCAGAAACTCAATGAAAAAGGACATATATATTAGCATCAGACCCAAAAATAGAAATAAAAGTATATATAAGTGAAAGTGAGTTATAAGACCCACACATATTGAAAATATGAGGGGAAGTAATAATGTAACCATAAACGGTGATTAAGATAAAAAATTAAAAAATAATAAAAGTGAATTACATACACCATAAGGTGACCTTACAGACACATAGAATCAATACTGATAACATAAATTTACAGGTGTAGGATGGATAACAAAAAATCAGAAAAATATATATGTAAAATTACAAATAACATACACTGTGTAAACAAAGGTGATATTTAGACAACGGACATATAGTTGGGGGGATTGTTATATCCCCCATGAAGGGTAAGGCTACGAATAGCCAGGAATTCTTCTCCCTCCGTTTTCCAGATGCATATAGATCAAGAAGGACGAGTTCTCATCACAGGGAGCTGTCAGAACTATGGAATAGCAAGTACCTAAATGATTAAGAAAAAGCAGACACACACAATTAAAATCCAAATTAAAAACCAGTGGAAATGAGGGATTCTAAAGAAAAGAGGTGAAATTGAGTTGTTCGTTAAGACCAACGGGAGTCATGGATCCCAATTTCACAATCCACATGCACTCCTTTTGGGCTAGAACCTTCCTCAGATTGCCCCCTCTGATGCCACAATGTACATGTTCAATGCCACGAATCATCAAAGAGACAGGATTGCAATTGTGAAATTGTTTAAAGTGTCTAGGCAGCGTTTTCAGCTGTCCAAGATCACTTATTGTTTTCGCCCCAGAGATATCACGAACGTGTTCCCTTGTGCGAATCCTCAGCTGCCTAGAAGTCAGGCCAACGTAGATCTTGGGGCATGCACATAGTGCATAATACACTACATATGTAGAGCTACAGGAGATGTATTCCCTGATTTTAAATGTTCTTAATCCATCAGCTGTTGAGAAGTCTTTGGCTCTACTAATGTTAGGGCACGCCATGCAACCACCACATGGATAGCATCCAATAGTGGGTTCCCGTGGGCCAAAGGGGTTAGTATGTTTAGGTACGTAATGACTCCTAGTAAGAAGATCCTTAAGGTTTTTGCTCCTTTTGGCCGTCATCGTGGGTTTTAGGGGAAGACATTTAGCTAGGCACGGTTCTGATCTCAGAATCGACCAGTGATGTTCAAGGATTGATCTTATTTTGTCCCATTGACTATTATAAGTAGTAATGAAACGTACACTATTGTCTACTGGTCGATATGTTTTAGTTCTTAAAAGGTCACATCGCGGTGTTCTCCTAGCCCTGCTATACCCAGATTTAATGAGACGTGTACTGTACCCTCTATCAGCGAATCTAGATTTTAATTCGTCTGATTGGCGCTCGAAGAGTCTGTCTGTGGAGCAGATCCGCTTCATCCTGAGAAACTGCCCAACCGGGATGGCTTTAACTGTTGGACGAGTATGAAAAGATGATGCATGCAGGAGAGAGTTGACTGATGTGGATTTACGGTAAACATCCGTCTGAAGAAATCCATCACAGTCAGCGAAAATCTGAACATCCAAAAATTCTATTTGTTGTTTATGAGATTTATATGTCAATTTGATGTTATACGGGTTCAGATTAAGCTGCTGCATGAACCCAGTCAATTCACTCTCCGACCCTTGCCAGATGAACAATACATCATCAATGTATCGTAACCAACACTGCACATGTTCGGCGGCCTGGGCGCCACCCCCAAGGAAAACCTGCCTCTCCCAAAGACCGAGAAACAGGTTTGCATAGGATGGCGCGCAGGCCGCGCCCATGGCAGTGCCGGTGGTCTGCAGATAATAGTGATCCTTAAAAACGAAAAAATTGTGAGTCAAAATATATTGCAACAATTCTAAAATAAGATCACACATTTCTACATCCCGGTTGCTAGTCCCCAGGAAGAAGCGGACCGCCTCCATCCCATCACAATGCCGTATACAGGTATAAAGGGACTCAACGTCTGCCGTGACTAAAAGCATATCCGGTTCAATTTGGATACCATCTAATCTCCCCAGGACTTCCGTCGTGTCTCTAACGTATGAGGGTAGGTCAGTGACTAGTGGCTTAAGATAGAAGTCAATGAATTTGCAGATAGGGTCACAGAGGCCTCCCATACCCGACACGATCGGGCGTCCTGGGGGATCCACAAGGTTCTTGTGTACTTTGGGTAACAAGTAGAGCGTTGGTATCTTGGGATCATCTGTTAGGAGTCCCTCATAGATTTTTTTAGGAATAAGTCCCTTGTCCAGCGCTCTATCAAGGATTTTGACTAAATCCGATGAAAAAGAGGACACGGGGCTATGTGTTAATTTAACATATGTGTTCCTGTCACGCAATTGTTTAAAGGCCTCCCTTTCGTATTTGACCACAGGCCAGACCACGATGTTCCCCCCCTTGTCTGCTGGTTTAATGACAACATCGCTCAACAGTTGTAATTCACTCAATGCTTTCCTTTGGCGAGAGGTAAGGTTATCACCCTCCCTTCGGGTAGATAGAAGTTTGAATTCATCTATCACCAATTTGGTGAAAATCTCAACTTGGGGACACAGAGACAAAGGGGGGAACCTCGTGGATCTGGGGATGATAGACGTAGGGAAAGGACCTGTTACCTCGATAGTCTGTTCACGCAAGAGCTCCTCAAGAGCCTGTAGGGCTTCTCTCTCCATTTCGGAAGAAGCAACAAAATTGTCACCACTCCTACTGTGAAGTTTTTTCAAAATCAGTTTGCGGGAAAATAAGTGAAGGTCCTTCAACGCTGTAAAAAAATTGAAATGATTAGTGGGTGAAAAAGTCAACCCTTTACTGAGGACTTCACATTGGGCATCAGAGAGGGCATGTGAGGATAGGTTTATTACCTCTAATTTGTTGGCTGGATTCCTGTCCTGTTGATAGTTGCGTGTGTTCTTATGCTTGGCATTTCTATCATACTGCCGCCTTGGACCAAAGGATCCCTGATTAGTCCCAGTGATGATATTGGTGTTAGGGTCCCTCGCTTTATTACCCTCATCACCTGACATTCGGGATGAGACTGATGATGATCTTGAGTGGGAAAGTGATCTGGATCTGGATCGACCCTGTTTCATGCGCCACTTATATACTTTATTTGAAAGATAGTCTTGGGAATCACGTTGAAATTTCCCAGATTTAATGGCACAAATATCCTTTTCCCACTTTAGATAGTCCTTATCTAAATCATCTTGGATTTTAACAATAATCTCACTAGGGAAATCTCTTTTAAGGGTACTCTGTAACTCCTCTATCTCCTTCTCCAGGTCGACTAATGTATTAGAGTTCGACTGGACCAAAAGGTCCATAAAACCCATGGAGCAAATATCAGCCAGTTTTTCCCATTTTAGTTTAAATTCGTCATTTTCTGTTTCAAATGAGGGAAACACTTGAACCCTAAGTCCCCTAGGTATCATGCCACGGGAGATATACTTAGTGAGGAAGGCCTTATTCCACCAAATTTTAGTTCTTTTACTTAAAAGGAGCTTCAATTTGTTACTGAGCTCTCTACTATCCCTATCACCACTGGTTGAAACTAAAACAGGGTCCTCATTGAATATCTTGTCCAGTTGTAAGAGCCATGTATCGTCACGGGCTCTGAAATTCATATTAAGCTGTGAACCAGTAGCTGTGAAAAACACAGAATGCAGAATTATAAACAAAAAACCAGCTCAAATAGCACGTATGGGGCTGGATGCTTAAGGTATAGCATACTACCCTAATAAGAGAGAGGGCAACTCCCGTATATAATGATATACACTAAAGACACAAAGGAGCATACTAGCCAATATTAAAAGAAAATAATTTTATTAAACATATAGAAACATGTATGAAAGATAAAAAGGTACAGAGCTGGACATGAAGACTCTGAATAATTTCACTAGAACACAACTAGCAAGAATCTCTCTAAGTAGCAAAATGAAGGGCAGTGTACAATACACAGACTAAAGTGAATGGACCAGTATTAATCATGACGCAAGTCATATACAACAGCACTGTAAGACAGCAATAGCATGGGTAGATTTATAAAGATAAAGTATCATAAATAACAGGTGATGTATGACCTACAGTCACGCGAAGATCTAAAAAGAGTATACAGACTATCAATCATATAAATTGAAAGAGAGGGGGTACACAGACTGCAGCCTAGATAAGCCGGACGTCCACCCACTAATACAACAACTTACCCATAATAAACGATAAATGCAGAGAGTCGAGCTAGTGTGAGTAGAAAAACCCCAACGCGCGTTTCGCGATGTGCTTCCTCAAGGGGTGTGAAGTGTCTAAAGAGATATGAGGTATAAGTAGCGCAAGCCCCAGGTGAATCGAGTGAAACTCAGTCCAAGGAGATTCCGGCGCACGTCATCTGCCGAGACCGGAAGTGAGGCATGCCCCACTTCCAGCCCCCAGCACTGGAGCGCACACCAAAGATCCCCGACGCGTACAGGGATCCCAGGCATGCGCAGTGCGCTGTAGGGGGCTGTAGGGGTCAAAAGGCTCACTACACCTCTAGATGAATGTCTTAAGGGGTGTCGTTTTTAAAATGGGGTCACTTCTCAGGGGTTTCAATTGTACTGGTACCTCAGGGGCTTCTGCATACATGACTTTACACCAGAAAAACTCCAGTAGGCCAAATGGTGGTCCTTTCGTTCTGAGCCCTCCCATGGGCCCAAACGGCAGTTTATCACCACAAATGGGGTATTGCCGCACCAAGGACAAATTGGGCAACAAAATGGGGTATTTTGTTTCCTGTGAAAATAAGAAATTTTGATAAAAAATTACATCTTATTGTTCTACACACAGGTATCCAGGCTACCAGGACTAATATTATGGGTAAGGCTATCTGAGTTATTAATGTTGGGAGTATTTTACTCTAGAAAACACCCTTTGGACACTTCTGTCCTTAACAAAACAGCTCACACTCAAACAACTAACGTTATATACGATAGCACACTGCCCTATTCATATGTCCTTAATATAAGGACTTTAAACACACCATACACTTGGTTTTCCTACTTACCTGTGTTCATATCATATAGAGTCTCTCCACTCATGTACCTTTTTAACATGTATGTTTTTATATGTATTTAATAAAATTTGTTATTCTTTTCATATATACTTGGCTCTATACTCTGTTTCTTGTGTGTGTATAGGGTTTAAGTAGAGTATAACAGAGTGAGTTCCCAGCATTATCATTCCCTTACCCCCCTACAACATTACAAATTATATTCACTTGGGACTGGTGTTGTTTTATTAAATTTCTTTTGATTCTCTTGATTTTTTTTGCTGTTTTTGACATTCCACTATGTTCTGCATAAAGCTTAGTGTCAGCTGTACTGTGACTTCTTTATCATAACGGAGCCATACCAGGCCCTTATACACCCTATATGCTTCCCCAATAGAATCCATAAAACATAAAAGGGCCGAGCAGTGCTCCGGGGTCTTTTCGCAAATCACTCTAGCTAGAATCGCAAATGAAAATGTTCACCATATTAACCAATTGGTAAACATTTGCGGAATCAGGAGATAACGCCTTTTCTCCTCCTCCTTCTTTTATGCTCTAGCCCCTCTTCCCCTGATCCAGATAGAACTTCTCCAAGGGGAGGAGGGAGAACATCTCCACATACTCATCCTTCCCTATTTGTTTCCTGACCTCCTGCTTAAGATGGGCACCGATCCCTCGAAGCAGACATACACAGCCAAGTTATCCCTGTTTACCTAATTAGGTGTCTCAGTCTGGACTGAGACCGCAACCGCCTCATAACTCACCGGAAGAGGGTTAACAAGGGAAAATGAAACAGGACCGCCCACGCGAAAACCTGGGATGGACCCACACCCTTCACCAGGGAACCGCCCACCATGTTCAGCAGGCACACCACTGAGTCCCTCAGGCATCTGCACACGCCTCCTGCTGTGTTACCCCACAGCCCCTAGCGGCAGGGGGCAAACCTGACCTAAACAATAATGGCACCAAGCACCAATAGTGATGCTTTTGAAAAGTATCAAAAAACTTTATTAAATATAGAGGACAAATGAATAAAAAGTGTCACACAATAGATATAGCAACATCTCCAGAGTGAAATACACAGGGTGAACACATGCCCATAACAATACGGATACATCTTATTTATAAAGTGTATAGTGCTAAGCAATATATATGAAATAAGGATATATATACCATATATAATATAAATTGTCTTTACAATAGTGCAGGATGGACAAGGACATGGACAAGAAGCTAAATACAAGTAGTGGTGGTCCTAGGATAGGTGCAACACATGTTCAAAAGAGTACAGCATATGAAATAACATGCCTCAATATATAGCCATCTATATGACACAACCGGGATGGCACCAACAACGACGCACGTTTCGGCACAGCCTTCATCTGGGGGTGACATCATCTCCTAACAGGTATAATATAATAATATATATATTATATAATATATTATTATATTATATTATATAATATAATATAAATTTCGGTATAATAATGATACAACAGTAAACTGGAGATGACCGTCCAACACTGCGAATTTAACCCCTTAATGACAATACGCCTTTTCACGGTGGTCATTAAAGGGGTTCTCTGGAAAAAACTTTATGGTCTCATGTTTACTTGATAAAGTGGTTCTGTTTACACTAAACGCGTTGTACCTTAATCGACCCTCTATCTCTCTTTTTTATGTATGTTTTATTATGATCTAATGTTTTAGACAATTAATTATATATATTTTTTTTCTCAAAAAAGTATTGCGCCTGGATGGTGTCTCTTTTTTACAGTGGATCCCACCAGGTTCCCACTGTTTTTATCTACCTGCTCTTACTGAAGATGTCCTCAAAACTGGCTTAATGAGATGGTAGATCGGAGAGTGACTGAGGCAGTGGAGGCAAAACAGGGCGGACCTGTTGCAGGCAGCGGCTAAGGCATCTTGGCCCCCATTGGGGGACCTCTCCAGAACTCCAGTGAAGGACCTGGGCGTGTAGACGAAGCCAAGGCAGACCCAGCAGAACCGGGTTGATGGCTTTAGGCAGGACGAGGAAGTTGATCTGTTCTGAGTGAAGGACTCCGATTTGTAACGTAAGTGGTTTCATGATAGCCACAATAGGATCGGGCAATGGTAGTCCATTTACAGAAGCAACAGCAAGGGATCTCTCCAGAAGAACTGTGGGTAGATGTAGTCGGTCTTCTAAATCCTGCTGGATGAAATCTGCAGCTGCCCTGGAGTCAAAATAGGCAGAGGAGAAGTGTGATATCTCTCCCGAGATGATGGTCACAGGAATAGATAATTTGGAAGAGGTTTTGATGTTTGGCATCATCCCACCTAGAGTTGCCTCTCTAGGAGCTGGAGTTTCCCGGCTTTTGTGGACATTGGCGCACGAAAGGGCCTTTAAGGCCGCAATACAAACACAGACCTGAAGAGCGTCAGCGCTGTTTCTCCTGCTCGGACAACTTGACTCTGTCTACCTGCATTGGTTCCTCAGGTAGAGCAACAAGAGGGGGCAGTAGTGGTCTCTGGAACGAGGGTGCTAATCTGTGAAAACGTCTCTCCACTGAACCTCCTCATCGCGTTCCTGGATCCTCATGTTGACCCGGGTAGCCAACAGGATATGGGTATCCAAGGTAGGTGGGAGGTCGCGGGCTGCCAGCTCGTCCATGGTGTGTGAGGACAGTCCATGCCATAGGTCGCCACCAATGCTTCATTGTTCCATGCCAACTCTGCTGCCAGGGTACGGAAGGAGATGGCATACTCTCCTGCTGTGGACCCCCTTGCTTGAGGGTTAGCAGAGTGGCTGCTGCTAAGGATGTTCGACCCGGCTTCTTGAACACGTCACAAAAAGTCTGTAAGAACAGGGCTAAGTCCGAAAATTTGGGCCCCTGTCATTCCAGGATGGGGTTCGCCCATGCGAGGACTTGCCAGCGAGGAGGGAAATAATGAACGCTACCTTCGCCTCATCAGAGGAGAAATGGTGAGCACGCAGTCATAGCGAGGAAAAAGAGGCAGTGCAACTGTGGATCCGGAAAACAGACAGTAGGAGTATTAGACAGTGGAACGGCAGCAGTCTCTGGGGAAGGAACAGGAAGTTGATCCAGTCGGGCGATGATGGAGTTTACAGCCACGAGGAGTTGATCCTGACGTGCATATAGATACAATATATACTATTGGGGTCCACCCCTTAGTAATTGCTGACGTGCATATAGGTCACGCATATCCGTCTGTATGACCTGAACTGTGGTCTTAGGCTGGCCAGCGGGTTCCATGGCCTGAGCGTACTGTCACAATCTAGGGAACATATGTAGATGACTTTAACTTGACTAATAACGCATTAAATACACAGTGGAAAGATCCCTTATCTTGACCTTTTCAATTATTTTTGTGTGATATCATGCTGCAACAAGTTATCAGAGTCAAGTTAAAGATGGCTACATCCGTATGTGGACCCACTAGGCCGTGGGCTCCGGCTCAGATAGGGCTAGGTGTGGCAGGTTGCGCCAGACGAAGCGGATGGCAGCAGGAATGGTAGATGACACACAGACGTGGCATATCCAGCCGGCGGTACCACACGACTCTGATAAAAGGCAGGCACAGTTAGGAAACAGCAAGGGATACAGGAAATAGGATGCAGGGAACGGGAACTCTGGGATCAAGCAGGAAAATACTAAGGGACCCTTTGCAATACAAACATGGGAAAAGTACTAACAACGCTCAAGCAAGGAGTGGAAGGGCAGAGACCTTTTTATAATCCAGGGTGCACTGGGGTAGGATTGAAAACTTTTAGGAAGTGCGCACGCTGGCCCTTTAAGGCACTCCTCGCACACTCCAGGAAGGGAAGGCCGTGCCAGCCGTGGTCTCTGGGGAGGTGGCCAGGAAGTTGCGGTCGCGGCCGTTCATCACAGGGTGAGCGATAGAGGTCCGCAGTCATAACACTGAGATTTTTTTTGTTGTTGTATATATGTACTGAGCAGTGGCGTAACTACTGCCGTAGCAGCTGTAGCGGCTGCTACGGGGCCCGCGGCATGAGGGGGCCCGTGTCGCCCGCCAGCACGGGCCCCCACCATGGCCGGAGGCTCCGCTGGCAGCCGCTATGGCTGCTACAGCGGGACGCCACTGAACACTACGGCAGAGCAGGGAGGTATCTCCCCGCTCTGCCATTAACTGTTTCCCGACCGCTGGCTGTATTTTTACGGCCAGCGGTCAGGGTCCTTAAAACCCGAGCCATAGACTTTTTACGACTCCGGTTTTAACTTACTGCCCGCGCGATCGGGCTGCTGAATGTCGGGTCTCCGGATGTCAGTGACTGCCGGGGACCCTGAGGAGAGGATAGAAGCAGCTTTCGCTGCCAGCGATCACACATGTATCCCCTATCCTGTGGATAGGGGATACATGTATTTTGTAGGACACACTGTAGGTCGCATTTTTTTGGGAGGGGGGACGCTGTATGGTGTTCCCTACAGGGGGGGAACGCTGTATGGCGTTCCCTACAGGGGGGGCTGTATGGCGTTCCATACAGGGGGGGCTGTATGGCGTTCCCTACAAGGGGGGGGCTCTATGGCGTTCTCTACAGGGGCGGGATGTATGGCGTTCCCTACAGGGGGGGCTGTATGGCGTTCTCTACAGGGGGGGGCTGTATGGCATTCTCTACAGGGGGGGCTGTATGGCGTTCTCTGCAGGGGGACTGTATGGCGTTCTCTACAGGAGGGCTGTATGGCGTTCTCTACAGGGAGGGCTGTATGGCGTTAGCACTGTCCAATAAATATACAGTAAACAGAAGAAAATACGGTCCAGCAATCCTCATGACAATGTGATGACTTTATTAGAAAAAAATTTTATAAACCACACGGCATGTTGAAGTGATGATACAAGACTGCTTACGCGCTTCGAAATCCAACTACATTCTTCGCAAATGTACGCCATCTCCTCCAAACAGTCAATTACATCAGAAGTCCAGTTCCTTGTGCTGCATGACTCGTGGACGCCCTATCCGTGGCGATATCCGTGTCCTTTCCACTGCTTCTCACTTGAGTCCTGTAGGCACAAAAAAACATTCTGCAAGTATCCATTGTCATCCGTGCCTGCAGATTCTGCTTTAATGATGCAACTCACTCAACTCCTTGTCTATTTCATCGTTTACTGATGCCTCCTTTAGATGCGACAGATGTATTTTTTTTATACTTACCAGCCTGCTTCACAGGCACCATCCCTTTTTATTGGCACCTGATCAATAAGGGGGTCCTGCTCCACCACCATAACACTGCAATACTAAACAAAATCTTCCATAGACATCACAAAAACTAGACAAGCCTTTCCTCCCTTATGTTTCCCAACATTTCCTGGGACAAGTGTGTGTAGGTAGAAATCAACAAACATGTTTCCTGGCCCCAAACTTTACCCCCTCTTTCCAGTAAAGGATTGGCTTTCGGTATCACGCCTCCTCGCTTTTACCTTTTTACTTTATCCTGCGTAAACATTTTTTTCAGTATCTTAAACGTCTTGCCCATTAGCCCATCTATCCCCAACATCAGACCACTTATTATCATCTGACAGATCAGAATCAGACTCAACCAGCTACTGTTGCCTTCTTCTGCTTCTCTTTACATCCAGATGCGCTGCTCCTGTAATTCCAAACATTGTGCCAGTACCCCGTGTTCTAAACATTTTGGCAACCCCAAGGTGTCCCTCTCCCATGTTGAGATTATGAGGCCCTACTGGGATATTGCTGCCTTCATCGACCCTGGATCCCTGCGCAAGGATCCTGGCACTTGGCCCATCATCGTGCCATGTTCCCTCAAATTTTTGCTAGAATGATACCATTGAGGATACCTGCCTTGCTTCCTTGATGCCATTTGCTCCAAACAATCCAGTACACCCCAAGTCCAGGTCCTTGTGCTGCATGACTTGTGGGGGCTCTATACGTGGCAATATCCTGGCACCTTTTATTGCTTTCCGCTTGAGTGCTGTAAATATAAAAACATTCTGCCAGTGTCCATTATCACCTATGCCTGCAGATTATGACTGTGTAATGAAACTCACTTAAGTCCTTGTCTATTGCATCCAGGCCTTGACACATCGCAAATGTTCTTGGCAGACCAAAGCTGTCTAAAATCCCCCTACACTCCCTCACCCAATTACCTTACACCTACGTTCAGTCCCAAACCGAGCCATGTGGCCAGCATTTTGGACAAAGATACCCCTAACTTACATTATGCCTATTCCTACCAACTATCCAAGGTTCCCCACTGGTACGCCTTTCTTGGTATTTTGCCCGCTCATTACTTTTTCAATGTACAGAGCTACTGGTGGATACTGTATAAAGTAACTAATGATGGGCATACCGCATATAGATGAAATATTACTTCAGAGAGTCCCCCTGGCAGTAGGCAGCCGATCTCAAGAAATTCTGGAACAAAAAGTATAAACTGTGAAGATATTATGACGTGCGCTTAGTATGGTTCATCATATCAACAAATATATGTTCAGCCTATTGAAAACATCAGGGAGATTGTTCCCACAGTCTTGTCATGTGTCTCTATAGGAACACTCTGGATGACATCACATTATAGAATTTCTATAGGTTGTTATTTGCTATAATACTTACATATATACAGTGGATCTTCTAGCATGTCGGCTGTCACTGGTGCCACATATTCAGATGTTATAAATGTCTGTAAAATACATAATGGGTTTAATGCACATACATAAAATAACCCCATATCTATAATGAATAATAATATATTTACTTTCACACATTTCATTTTCTATCACAGGGCGAGTCCAATGCCCCTCTGCCACAAAAATAACACCAGCAGTATAATGGCACATAATAGTTGGAGGACCCTGGTATAGATTTTGTATCAGGGACCAGGAGCTTATTGTTATTCTTCTATATAATCTTATCCTTAATGGAAAACTTCTAATTTGTCTTTTGTGGAGTCTTTTGGACTGGAGTAGAGAGAGTAGAAAATGGTAAATTGGATTTCTGGATTCAACAGACAAAATAATTATTAAAGGGGTTCTCTGACAGTTTCATAAACCTTAGTCTAAGCCGCATATGGCTAAAAATAACAAATTGTCCCTACTCATTTTTTAAATTCCCTGTGGCTCCTGCGCTGGTGGTTCTGTTGTCTTTAGTTGCTAGGCCACAGCGGTCATGTCCGTGTGGATGGCATGTCAAGTGGCAGCTATTGTGTCACATCCAGGGCCGGCCTTAGTTTTATTGGTGACATGTGCAGTATCTGTGACGTCCTCCCCCTTATGATGCACCATGTAGTGTCCAAATAATTTAATCATACAGTGCCCAAATAACATCACCCAGTCAATAAACTAGGGATTGTATCTTTCTGTTTTTTTATATTATAGGTTTGGGCCCTAAATGCCGAATCGGCAGTGTAAGTTGAGGGTGCCCAGGCCATCTATGGTGGTAGTGCCCTCTTCAGTATTGACCAGTAATACACACTATGTGATCATTTAGAGATGCAGTTAATAAAATACACTGACCTTGGACTCTCCTACTGAATACATCCGACTGAATGTAGAACGTTATGTGATGTGAGGTGGAGGGCTCTGCTTAATCTTTGATCTGCCCTCCTGGGACGTGTGGTTATCATTAACTCTTATGAGGAATTAATTCTAGGAGAAAGAAAGACAATGTATTAGGACAAATCTCAATCAATGGCAACATTTCTATCTAGAACAGAGTCCAGTCCCCAACCAGTGTAAAATTACCAAAGGGGTAAATAGGATGACCGGCTGGGGTCCAGGGATTTGGGGTGGCCCACAGCTCTGGGGCTCCATACGCCCCTGAAATTGGACAAACAATAACGGCACAGGGAGGAAGCGAAATGTCTGACCCGGTTGGTCGTCTATTAGGTGAGTATAATTTTTTATTTTATAGGAGCAAAGGGGGCACTATTAATATCGGGGATAAAAGGACTGAGTCGGGGCTTAGAAAAGGGGGCTTCATTACTGTGGGGCCATACAAAAGGGGCATTCTGACCCAGGACATACAAAAAGTGTCATTCTAACTGTGGAGGGTATTGGTGGATACTGCATATAGCAACTAATAAGAGACGCACCTTGCATAGATGAAATATTGCTTCAGAGAGTCCCCCTGGCAGCAGGCAGCCGATCTTAAGGTGTCCTGGAAAAAACAATAATTGTGTAGTTTTATTTCTCCAGACAGACGTGTGCTCAGTATAGACCACCCAACAATGAAGGAAATGTACATTAGGGCTCATGTACACAGCAACTTCATGTGGACGGACCTGTATGGTGGCGCACAGACTGCAGTACTGGTAATGTAGACACTCTGTGTGCGCTGTGTGCTCCCCCATAAGCCAAATGTGTATTAGAAAATTACATAAATAACAAGTCCCTTATATATTACTAATACCATAATATCTTCTTTATGGAGCATTTCTATAATAATAATAATATAAAGCTGCAGCAAAATTCCCAGCGTTTACTTTTGCTACATGTGGATGAGTTTTTGAGACTGTAACTATTCACCTGTAACACTTGTGAATTTTGCCGCGCAGCAAATCTGCAGCGTCTGAATTCAGCTTTATGGCGTAGAATATAGTACTCAAATACTGCAATCATACAGTGCCCAAATAACACTGCCAGACAAGTATTGTCTGCCACACTGTAATGTAATCCATTATCAAGGAATTGCATCTGCATCCTGACCAGTGCCCTTTACTTTTTTTACATGAAGAGTGGGATTGAGTGTTCAAGCAATGGGTGCCCCAGACATCAAGACCAGTGGCGCCTCATTCATTAGTGACAGGTGATGCACCCAGTGTAACCGCACAGGTCGCACACCCCTAAGACAGGCCCTGGATGAACAACATTGGGGAATTTGTTCCCACAGTCTTGTCATGTGTCTCTATAGGAACATTCTGGATGACATCAGATTATAGAATTTCTATAGGTTGTCATTTGCTATAATACTTACATATATACAGTGTATGTCCTAGCATGTCGGCTGTCACTGGTGCCACATATTCAGATGTCATAAATGTCTGTAAAATACATAATGGAATAAACATAAAATAACCCCATATCTAGAATGAATAATAATATATTTACTTTCACACCTTTCATTTTCTATCACAGGACGAGTCAGACATTGAAAACATTTTGTAATGTTAGTGTAAACCCAGGGAACATAACTATAGGGGTGAAGAGGTTGCAGTCACACCCAGGCCCAGGTGTCCATGACTGACATTAGGGGGGGGTCACAATGTGGGCAATTTACAAATGCCAATCCCCAATGCCCCCATCTCCTAGAGGAATCCCGATTTTCGCTGCTAGAAACGCGATGTCAGTGAGAGAAGCACCTGGGCGGAAAGGCAGATGCTGAGTTGCCCGGCCGCTTCTAAAACACAAGCAGTGGAAGGGAGCCAGCGCAGCGCCCCGTTCCACCTGCTGGAGGGATGCGCCCTATGTAATGGCACAGGTCGCACACCCCTAAGGCCGGCCCTGGCTACTGCTGAGCCTTATTAGGATAATATACGGTAGCTTTTTAAGACTATTTAATTAAATTAAATTAGACATCATATTGAAAACGACTGAGAAGTCACATTCCACATTACTGACAGCTGCAATTCTCAGACAATGGTAAGGGTATGTTCACACACTTAACTAAAAAACTTCTCTAAAATACAGAGCTCTTTTCAAGGGAAAACAGACTCTGATTTTCAGCCATTTTTTAAACCACAAACATTTTTTGAGGCGTTTTTACCAACGTTCTTGAAGCTGTTTTTCTATTGAGACAATGAAAAACGGCTCCAAAAACGGCCGAAGGAGTGAAATGCACTTCTTTTTACAGGGTGTTTTTTATGCGCCGCTTTATCAAACGCCCACGTAAAATGCACCATCGGAAAAAAAAACAGTTTTTCCCATTGAAATCAATGGGCAGATGTTTGGAGGCGTCCAGCCTCCGTATTTTCGGCTGTTTTTCGGGGTGTTTACGGCCAGGAAAACGGCTGAAAATAGGCTGTGTGAACATACTCTGATGTACTGAGTTGTAACTTTAATGAGAAAATATGAAATATTGAAATCTGAATGTAAAATGTTCAGTTGTTACTTGCATTAATAGAAACATTTTACTGGAACTTGAACTGTTTGTCTAAGAAAAAAACAACCCCAACTCCTGACAATCACCAGAAAAAAATCCTTCTACAGTTTTTTTTAAACGGCCACGTAAAAAACGCCTCATCGGAACAAACCCCCGTCTTTCCCATTGAAATCAAAGTGCAGATGTTTGGAGGCGTTCAGCCTCTGTCGTTTTAGATGTTTTTCGGGGCGTTTATGGCCATGAAAATAGGCCATGTGAACATACTCTGAGTTGTAACTTTAATGAGAAAATATGAAACCTTGAAATCTGAATGTAAAATGTTCAGTTGTTACTTGCATTAATAGAAACATTTTACTGGAACTTGAACTGTTTGTCTAAAAAAAAAAAACAACCCCCGACAATCACCAGAAAAAAATCCTTCTACAATCATATAGTTGTGGTGAGGTGTTGGTGTGGTTAGAAATTGCTGCAGTAATGTCCAGTGTGAATCTGGCCTTATATGAGAATTTCTAGAGCGTATATATTTCATGTGTCCAGTAACATGTAGAATTAATGATAAAATGCTGCATCTTACCTGTCAATCACACAGTCAATCACAGTCCCGGTCCAGACGTCATTGGCAGAAATTGTAAAAAATATGTAATCCAGCTGCACATAGAACCTAACGGCTAGTACTGTCTATGACATCATCAGTGACATCATAAGCGGCTGCAGTATCTGTTACATCATCTAATTATCTCCTACTGCCTGGATAGACTGTCTGTGCATACACTGGATATAGGCGTTACATGGGACTGCTGTTTATAAACATGGAAGAAAGATACATGTGTGGTTATAGGGGCTACGACTAAGAACATGTAATGTATGAAACGTGTAATCTGTTACTAGATGGATTTTATACTGTAATACAGATGTAGCCATCTTTAACTTGACTCTGATAACTTGTTGCAGCGTGATACTTTCTTGATCCCGCAGCACTCCGTGTTTCAAGTGTGCGTGAGTAGGCTTCCACGCCAATGTGTAAAAAATGGGAACTCAGCACTCCAAGGTATTATGCAATAAGTGATATTTGATTTCACATATAGCGAAAAGTAGTAATCCAAAAATAATGGCGCCATTACCCAACAGCGACCGAGGTCACAAGCGCCGCATATCCGTGTCTAAAGAAGGTTGAATGTATAGACCGAAACGTTAAAGACCTATTTTTGGATTACTACTTTTCGCTATATGTGAAATAAAATATCATTTGTTGCAGCGTGATATCACACAACAAAAGCCATTGAAAAAGTCAAGATAAGGGATTGTTTATTTAATGTGTTAAAAGTCAAGGTAAAGACGGCAACATCTGAACTAATAAAGGATACATTTTATTGAATTTCGTTTTAGGCTACATTCACACAACAGTAAAAAACGTCCGCTTTCAGAACAATGATGTTCTATGGGTATATTCACACAGCCTTTTTTTAACCACCCGTGAATATTGGCCGTCAAAAAATAGAACATGTCCTATTTTTGGCCGCTTTCACGGCCAGACGGCCCCCATAGAAGTCAATGGATCAATTTTTAACGGCCGTCAATACATGTAACAGCCGTTAAAAACGGTTCTGTGATTTGGGGATTCAAGAGCCAAGGGAACTATTGGCTCCCTTGCTGGTAATCGGCGGCGCAATGACACATACTCACGATGCAGCGCCGTCCTCTACAGGTGTGGTCTCTAGTCTCATGGGTTCTGCGAAGGTGACGAGATGACGTCCTCGCGTCGCCTTCGCTGAACCAGTGAGACTAGAGATCACTCGTGACGTAGATGGTCATGCATCGGTGAGTATGTAGGGCATTCAGGCAGACAAAAATTACGGATATTGTTGCGCTCACTACTATGGTAGCATGGCGCTAGTACAGGGGGCATTGTTGTCTACTGTAGCAAATTTTTCGGCACGGTCCTGAATTTACAGAGAGAGTCCCGGAAGATTACCACAGGGAGGGGGGGTGTGGTGCTTTCTCTGGAGAGGTGTCTGTGTCATCATCTACAGGGGGGCTGTGTGCCATCGTCTACAGGGGGCTGTGTGCCATCGTCTACAAGGGGGCTGTGTGCCATCATCTACATGGGGCGGTGTGTCATCATCTACAGGGGGGCTGTGTGCCATCATCTACAGGGGGGCTGTGTGCCATCATCTACAGGGGGTCTGTGTGCCATCATCTACAGGGGGTCTGTGGGGCATCATATACAGGGGGTCCGTGTGCCATCCTCTACAGGGGGGCTGTGTGGCATCATCTACAGGGGGACTGTGAAACAATCATGACAATGACCTTTGTTTGGGTATTTTCAGGGGGTTGGGACAAAAGAAGCCAGACAAATGAAATTCATCAGTTTTTTTAACGGCCATGAAAAACGGATGCAAAATGGATGTCAAACGGCCATTAAAAACGGACAGACGGACTGGAAGTGTATAAAAATTTGCAGACACAATGATGCAAAACGGCCATGAAAAACTGACAGTTGATCAGTTTTTAATGGCCATTTTTTTTCACTGTCGTGTGAATGTAGCCGAAGGCCTCTTTCACACGACAGTGAAAAGCGGCCATGTGATGGCTGTCCTTTTAACGGCTTTCACATGGCCGTTTTCAGAACAATGATATTCTATGGGTGCATTCACACGGCCGTTTTTTTAACGGCCCGTGAATAATGGCCGTCAAAAAATAGGACATGTCCTATTTTTGGCCGTTTTAGCGGCCTGACGGCCCACATAGAAGTCAATGGATCCGTTTTTAACGGCTGTCAATACATGTAACAACCGTTAAAAATGGATCTGTTACATGGGGATTGGCAAGGGAACTACTCGTTGGCATACTCACGTTTGCGGCGCTTCTTCAGGTATGGTCACTCGTCTGTGGTCACTCGGGTTTGAAGGCGCCCCGTCGCGCTGCCTTGCCAGATCCCATGCAGACGAGTGACCACAAGTGAAGAAGAGGAGAGACGGTGCTGCTCTCGTGAGTATGTTGCATGATCTATAGGCAGGCTGGTGTGGCATCTACAGGGAGGCTGGTGTGTCATCTACAGGGAGGCTGGTGTGGCATCCACAGGGAGGCTGGTGTGGCATCTACAGGGAGGCTGGTGTGGCATCTACAGGGAGGCTGGTGTGGCATCTACAGGGAGGCTGGTGTGGCATCTACAAGGAGGCTGGTGTGGCATCTACAGGGAGGCTGGTGTGGCACGATCTACAGGGAGGCTGGTGTGGCACGATCTACATGGAGGCTGGTGTGGCACGATCTACAGGGAGGCTGGTGTGGCACGATCTACAGGGAAGCTGGTGTGGCATGATCTACAGAGAGGCTGGTGTGGCACGATCTACAGGGAGGCTGGTGTGGCACGATCTACAGGGAGGCTGGTGTGGCACGATCTACAGGGAGGCTGGTGTGGCACGATCTACAGGGAGGCTGGTGTGGCATCATCTACAGGGAGGTGTGTGGCATATACAGGGAGGCGTGTGGCATCATCTACAGGGAGGCGTGTGGCATCATCTACAGGGAGGCGTGTGGCATCATCTACAGGGAGGCGTGTGGCATCATCTACAGGGAGGTGTGTGGCATATACAGGGAGGCGTGTGGCATCATCTACAGGGAGGCGTGTGGCATCACCTACAGGGGGGCGTGTGGCATCATCTACAGGGAGGCGTGTGGCATCATCTACAGGGAGGCGTGTGGCATCAACTACAGGGGGCGTGTGGCATCATATACAGGGGGCGTGTGGCATCATATACAGGGGGCGTGTGGCATCATCTACAGGGAGGCTGTAAATAGTGTCTAGGTGAACATGTGACCTTCCTTTGGTTGTTTTCAGGGGGTTGGGACAAAAAAAGCCTGACCAATGAAATTCATCAGTTTTTTTAACGGCCATGAAAAACGGATGCAAAATGGATGACAAACGGCCATTAAAAATGGACAGATGGACTTGAAATGGATGAAAATTTAGAGACACAATGATGCAAAACGGCCATGAAAAACTGACAGTTGATCAGTTTTTAATGGCCATTTTTTTTCACTGTCGTGTGAATGTAGCCTAAGTTCTGGATCGTCTCCATTTTAATGGATAAAGTTACCGGACAATTATCCGCCGACCGAGAGTTTATTGGACACATGGACGGCCTGGTGAGCAGATGAACTTCTTGTTTCTTTGTTTGGAGTCATGTACAGATATAGCAATCCTTATCCTGACTCTGATAACTTGCTGCAGCGTGATAATTTATCACTTAAGTCACTGAAAACCATTGAAAAAGTGAAATTAAAGTTTCTTGACACTGTGTATTCAATGTATTTAACCCCTTCAAGCTCAGCAACGTAATATTCCGTTGCGCTGACCGCCCCGTTCGCGCTCAGCGACGGAATATTATGTCGCAGGGAAAATGCATCGCCATTTTCCACCGGCGCGTGCACGAGCTGTGACAGCTGCTGTTTCCGACAGCAGGCTATCACAGCTCAATACGCCAGTACCTATTGCGATGGTCCCGCCTCCACAATCGCCACTATTGGTCAGTCAGTGAGTAACTGTCCAATAGTGGCGATCGGTCTCTTCACTTCCTCTCCCTGACATCACATCCTGCCGCACCCACCCTGAGATGGAGATAGCGAGGCGTTCAGAGCGGTTGTGAGTAGAGGGAGAGAAGAAAAAGAGTGAAAAAAAGTGAAAAAAAGACAACTTTTTTTCTGCTTCCCACCTCCCCAATCCACTACCCAGTCCTTTACCCTTCCTCCTTGTGTTCCCCCCACATTTTTGGTCAGTGATCTCCTATCACTGACCACTTCTTAGTCTTCAGGACCAATTTCTTGGTCCCTGGGGATTATTCTTTATAAAACATATAAAATAAAAAAGATATAAAAAAAAACTAATAAAAAACCTGTTAATTTAGACAATTTATCTAGTTAGTTTAGTATTAGTGTTAGTTAGTGTCAGGGAACCGTAAAAAAGCATAATTAGGTATAGCGTCAGGAATCCATCACCATAGTTAGATCTAGCGTTAGGGGTCCATCACAGTAGTTAGGTATAGCGTCAGGGAAGCTTGGAATCATCTAGATAGGTTTAGTGTCAGGCACCCGTCACCGTAGTTAGGTTTAGTGTTAGGGAAGCTCAGAATAATCTAGTTAGGTTTAGTGTCAGAGAATAGTCGCCGTAGTTAGATTTAGTCTCAGGGAAGTTCAAATAAAATCTAGTTAGGTTTAGTGTTAGGAACCCTCGCCCTTGTTAGGTTTAGTCTCAGGGAAGCCCACTCGTTCTATAAAAACACCAATTTTTTGAGCTGGTTTAGGTAGCAGCCTATTGCTCCTAGTTAGGAAAGCAATCAAACATGTCCCAACGGACATTTAGTGCCGAAGAGGCATATTCATTTCTTGCCTCCGACACAGAGTCGTCGGATGGTGAGACTCTGTTTTATTTATCCACCTCCTCATCCAGTGCTGAAGAAGAGGAACCTCCTAGGAGATGCCCCTTGACCACCAGTGCAGTTGAAGCCCCCGAGCGAAATGACCCCGCCGCAGTTCAAGCCCCCATTTGGACCCCCACACCAGACATTTATGAGCCCAAAATCCCAGAGTTAAAATTTAATACGGGAGGGCTCAGTGAAATGGGCTTTTTCAAGTTCTTCTTCACTGATGACTTTATAGATCTTATGGTCTCCCAGACAAATTTATATTTCCAACAGTATATTACTAAGAACCCTACATTATTTTATGCCCAATCCTACAGGTGGACCCCTGTAGATGTAGCAGAGTTGGGCAAGTTCTGGGGACTTCACTTGAACATGGGGCTTCTGAAAAAGCCATCCATTAGGATCTACTGGAGCATGGACATCTTATACCATACCCCCAATGTACCGTATGGCCATGTCCAGGATGCATTATGAGGCAATATTTTGCTTCTTAAATTATAAGGATAATGAGCAGTGAACACCCCGAGATGACCCCATGTCACGAAGCGGGTTAGTGGACCCACTAGGCCGTACCGCCACAGCGGGGAGGCAGCTGGCCAAACAGGACACCCCAGAAATACAATGTCCCGCACAAGGTTACCTGAATAGTCAAGATGGTGGCCGCAGCTCTGGCACAGATGAGATTGGAGCAACAGATGGTGCCAAACGTAGCGGATGACACAGGAGCCGCAAGTTCCTCCAGACGTGGCGGATTCCGCCAGACGTGGCAGACTCCTCCAGACGTGGCAGATGACACAGGACGTGGCGGATTCCTCCAGACGTGGCAGATTCATCTGGACGTGGCAGAAGACACAGGACGTGGCAGATTCCTCTGGTCATGGCAGATGACACAGGACGTGGCAGATTCCTCTGGACGTGGCAGATGACACAGGACGTGGCAGATTCCTCTGGACGTGGCACTACTAGATACTAGGGCAAAGCACGGGAAACAGGAACGGGGAACAAGGTACGGGTAACAACAGGAACGGGAAACACTAAGGGACCATTTGCAAGACAGACTGGGAAAACTAACAACGCTCAGGCATTGAACTAGGGGGCTGGACCCCTCTTATAGCCCAGGGTACTCACGGGTCAAAGGTCGTTCAAGATGTCCGGTGTGCGCGCTGCACCTTTAAGAGCGGGGACGAGCGTGCGCGCGCACCCTGCGAGTACCGGCGAAGGTGAGTGGATGCAAGCGCTGGCGTCTCCTGAGGAGGAGGCTGGGGCCAGCGCTTGCCGACTCGTGGCTGCGGCTGTCAGCGGTAGGTTGGAGCTAACAGCCCGCAGCCACGGACGTTACAGTATCCCACCTCTTACGCCCCCTCTTCTTGGGACCGGAGCGAGAGAGAAACTTCTTTAGAAGAGTAGGGGCATTGAGGTTCTCCTCTGGCTCCCAGGACCTCTCTTCGGGACCAAACCCCTCCAATCCACCAAATACAAGGTCTTTCCTCTCACTCTCTTGGTGTCCAAGATCTCCTTTACCTCAAAGATGTCCGAGGAGCCGCTGGGAGCAACCGCAGGGCTGGGAGTCTTGGAATAGCGGTTTAGGATCACAGGCTTCAGGAGGGAGACGTGGAAGGAGTTGGGAATCCTGAGGGTAGGAGGCAGCCGAAGCTTGTAGGCGACAGGGTTGATCTGCTGCAGGACCACGAATGGTCCAAGGAACCTGGGAGCGAATTTGTATGAAGGCACCTTCAAGCGAATGTTCCGAGAGGACAGCCAGACTTTAGTCCCCGGAAGATACTGAGGCGGCTCTTTTCTCTTAATATCTGCCTTTCGCTTCATGCGATCTACTGCCAGCAAAATAGAGGACCGGGTCTGTTGCCAGATTTGCAGGAAGTCCCCATATGCAGTGTCAGCAGCGGGAACCTGAGATGAAGTCGACACAGGGAGAGGAACTCTGGGATGTTGACTGTACACGATGTGAAACGGAGTGGAAGTGGTGGACTCACTTGTGTGGTTGTTGTAAGAAAATTCGGCCCATGGTAGAAGCTGTACCCAGTTATCGTGCTGTGAAGAGATGAAATGGCGGAGATAATTTTCCATGATCTGGTTGATCCTCTCAACTTGCCCATTGGATTGGGGGTGATAGGGAGAGGAAAAGTCCAATCTCACATCCAGGACTTTACAGAGGGCTCTCCAGAACTTGGAGGTAAACTGAACCCCCCGGTCGGACACAATGTGAAGAGGCAAGCCATGCAAGCGGAAGATGTGCTGAATGAAGAGACTTGCCAGACGAGGAGCAGAAGGTAGGCCGGTCAGCGGGATAAAATGAGCCATCTTAGAGAACCGGTCCACCACCACCCAGACAGTGTTACATCCTGCTGAGGGGGGAAGGTCAGTGACGAAGTCCATCGCAATGTGCTGCCAGGGGGCATTGGGTACAGGCAGAGGTTGATGCAGGCCGGCAGGCTTGGAGTGAGTCACTTTGTTAGAGGCACACACCGTGCAAGCAGAGACAAAGTCCAGAACATCCTTAGGCACCGTGGACCACCAAAAGTGACGAGCAATTAGGTCTCTGGTTTTACGGACACCGGCGTGCCCAGCAAGTTTAGAACTATGTCCCCAGCGGAGAATTCTACTCCTGTCCGCCAACCGAACAAAAGTCCTCCCAGGAGGGATGTCTCTAACCTGCAGAGGATTAGCAGAGACGATGCAGGACGGGTCTATGATGGTCTGGAGGGACTCCACCGTGTCTTCCGTCTCAAACGATCTGGACAGGGCATCGGCCCTCACATTCTTGTCCGCGGGACGGTAGTGGAGCGCAAACAGAAAACGGGTGAAGGACAGCGACCACCTGGCTTGACGAGGATTAAGTCTTTGAGCGGACTGAAGGTAAGTGAGGTTCTTGTGGTCGGTGAAGATCAGGATGGGGTGAGCAGCACCCTCCAGAAGATGTCTCCACTCCTCCAGAGCCAATTTGATGGCCAGCAGCTCCCGATCTCCAATGGAGTAATTGCGCTTAGCAGAGGAAAACAGTCTAGAGTAGTAGCCACACACTACAGCCTTTCCTTTGGAGCTCCTCTGGAACAGAAGTGCGCCTGCACCAACAGAGGAAGCGTCCACTTCCAGTGAGAACTGCCGAGATACGTCAGGATGATGGAGGATCGAGGCTGAAGTGAAGGCACTCTTCAGGCTATTAAATGCAGACTCTGCCTCTGGAGTCCACACTTTGGCGTTCACACCCTTCTTGGTAAGGGTCGAGATGGGAGACGTCAGAGAAGAGAAGTTAGGAATAAACTGCCGGTAGAAATTGGCGAATTCCAGGAACCGCTGTATGGCCCTTAAGCCTTGGGGACGTGGCCACTCCAGGACAGCCTTCACTTTCTCAGGATCCATCTTGAGGCCTTGATCCGAGATGATGTAGCCCAGGAAGGGCAGAGAACTCTTCTCAAAGACGCACTTCTCCAGCTTGGCGTATAAATGATTCTCCCTCAATCGTAGTAGAACCTGACGAACATGCCTCCGATGAGTCGTTTGATCTGGGGAGAAAATTAAAATATCATCGAGATAAACAACAACACAGACATAGAGTAGATCTCGGAAGATGTCGTTAACGAACTCCTGAAACACTGCGGGAGCGTTACACAGTCCGAAGGGCATCACCAGGTATTCGTAGTGCCCGTCCCGGGTGTTAAATGCCGTCTTCCATTCGTCACCCCGGCGAATCCGGACTAGATTGTAAGCCCCACGCAGGTCTAGCTTAGAAAAAATTTTGGCCCCTCGTATGCGATCAAATAGCTCAGAGATGAGTGGCAACGGGTATTTGTTCTTGACTGTGATTAGGTTGAGGCCCCTGTAGTCAATGCAGGGACGAAGGGATCCATCCTTCTTTTTAACGAAGAAGAATCCAGCCCCGGCCGGGGAGGAAGATTTTCGTATAAAACCCCTCTCCAGATTCTCCTTTATATAGGCCGACATGGATAGAGACTCAGGCAGGGAGAGAGGATATACCCGTCCACGGGGAAGAGAGGCATTAGGAACCAGTTCAATGGGGCAGTCATAGGTGCGATGTGGATGCAGCGTCTCAGCCTCATTTTTGCTGAAAACATCTGCATACTGAGCAAAATGGGGAGGCAGTCCCGACAGCGACTGAGGCAGAGAAGGCTTGACAGGATGGATCTGCAGCAGACAACGACCATGGCACTTGGAGCCCCATTGGAGAACCTTTCCAGAATTCCAGTCCAGGACTGGGGCATGTAGTCGAAGCCAAGGCAGGCCCAGCAGAACAGGATTGATGGCTTTGGGCAAAACAAGGAACGAAATAAATTCAGAATGAAGTACTCCAACCTGGAGCTTCAACCGCTTGGTTCTAGAGGTAATGGGATCAGGCAGAGGCAGTCCATTAACTGAGGCAACAGCCAAAGATGTCTCCAGGGGAACTGTGGGCAGCTGAAGATGAGCCACAAGCTGTTTCTGGATGAAATTTGCAGCAGAGCCAGAGTCAAGATATGCAGAGACTTGATGCGTCCTGTCGCCGGATACCAGGGTCACAGGAATAGTCAGTTTGGAAGCGAATCCTCTGTTAGATTCTGTTCCACCTAGTGTTGTCTCTCCAACCAATCCCAGGCAATGGGGTCTCTCCGGCCTCTGGGGGCACAGACGCACAACATGGCCTCCATGGCCGCAATACAAACAAAGTCCAGAAGTGCGTCTGTGTTGTCTCTCCTGGGTAGACAATTTAACATAATTACTCTGCATCGGGTCCTCTGGTGGGACGACTGAGGAGGATTGCGGGACAGCAGAATCCAGCCTGGGAATTTCTCTCCCCCGGAGAACCTCTTGGGAACGTTCCCGGATCCTCATGTCGACACGTGAGGTGAGTGGGATAAGATCGTCCAGGGTAGATGGCAGAATTGCGAGCAGCCAGCTCGTCCTTGATCCCTGAAGACAGTCCCTGCCAGAATGTAGCCACCAAAGCCTCGTTGTTCCAGGTCAATTCAGCAGCCAGGATACGGAACTGAATGGCATACTCGCCCACGGAGAGGTCTCCCCGGTGTAGGGTCAGCAAGGATGCAGCAGCCGAAGAAACTCTCCCAGGTTCCTCAAAGATCGAGCGGAAGGTCTGTAAGAAGCACTGCAAGTCCCGGGTCTCTGGTCCCTGATGTTCCCACAGAGGATTGGCCCATGCCAGGGCTTTGCCGGTAAGGAGAGAGATGATAAAGGCGATCCTGACGTCATCCGAACAGAAGGACCTGGCATGTAGTCTGAAATGGATCAGGCACTGATTAAAAAATCCCCTGCAGGACCTCGGATCTCCGTGATAGCGCGGTGGTAGCAGCAAGAAACACAGGGGGTTGGTACCGGTACAGACAGGAAGTGTAGCAGGCGGTACCGCAGGAACGGGTGCGGTGATGACTGTGGACGGAGCAAGCAGCCGATGGGCTATGGTGTTCACCGACAGGAGGAGCTGGTCTTGTCGTGACTGGAGATCCTCCATCTCAGCCAGCATGGCTTGTGTAGACAACGTCGCAGGTTGACCAGCGGGGTCCATGGCCTGAGCGTACTGTCACGAAGCGGGTTAGTGGACCCACTAGGCCGTACCGCCGCAGCGGAGAGGCAGCTGGCCAAACAGGACACCCCATAAATACAATGTCCCGCACAAGGGTACCTGAATAGTCCAGATGGTGGCCGCAGCTCTGGCACAGATGAGATGGGTGCAGCAGATGGCGCCAAACGTGGCGGATGACACAGGAGCCGCAATTTCCTCCAGATGTGGCGGATTCCTCCAGACGTGGCAGATGACACAGGACGTGGCGGATTCCTCCAGACATGGCAGATTCCTCTGGACGTGGCAGATGACACAGGACGTGTCAGATTCCTCTGGACGTGGCATGACTAGATACTAGGGCAAAGCACGGGAAACAGGAACGGGGAACAAGGTACGGGTAACAACAGGAACGGGAAACACTAAGGGACCATTTGCAAGACAGACTGGGAAAACTAACAACGCTCAGGCATCGAACTAGGGGGCTGGACCCCTCTTATAGCCCAGGGTACTCACGGGTCAAAGGTCGTTCAAGATGTCCGGTGTGCGCGCTGCCCCTTTAAGAGCGGGGACGAGTGTGCGCGTGCACCCTGCGGGTTCCAGCGAAGGTGAGTGGATGCAAGTGCTGGCGTCTCCTGAGGAGGAGGCTGGGGCCAGCGCTTGCCAACTCGTGGCTGCGGCTGTCAGCGGGAGGCTGGAGCTGACAGCCCGCAGCCACGGACGTTACACCCCAGTTTTGACCGTTTGTACAAACTGAGACCCCTATTAGACCATTTCAGTGCTCGGTTTGCCCAAGCATACACCCCCGAGAAGTGTATTTCTATTGATGAGTCCCTGGTACATTTTAAAGGGAGGCTTCAATTCCGCCAGTACCTGCCGAGTAAGAGGGCAAGGTATGGCGTAAAGATGTATAAGCTGTGCGAGAGTGCATCAGGGTATACCTACAAATTTAGGATGTATGAAGGGAAGGACAGCAGTATTCAGCCCCCAGAATGCCCCCCCTTACTGGGAATTAATGCAAAAATTGTGTGGGATTTGGTGCACCCACTGCTGGACCAGGGTTACCACCTCTACTTGGATAATTTTTATACCAGCGTCCCACTCTTCAAGTGCCTCGCTTCCAGAAGTCCTGCGGCATGCGGCACTACTAGAAAAAATCTGAGAGGCCTCCCTAAGATTCTGCTTGGGCAAACACTCAGAAGGGGTGAAAGCAGGGCACAATCTAGCAGCAACATATTGTGTGTCAAGTACAAGGACAAGAGAGATGTCCTTGTATTAACAACAATACATGGCCACACCAGTACCCATGTACCTGTACGAGGTACCAGTATAGAGACCCCCAAACCAGACTGCATCCTGGACTACAATAGGTACATGGGAGGGGTTGACTTGTCAGATCAAGTCCTGAAGCCCTACAGCGCCATGCGGAAATCGAGGGTGTGGTATAAGAAGCTGGCCGTGCACATCATACAGATGGCATTGTACAATGCGTATGTGCTACGTCGATGTGCAGGCCAGAGGGGAACTTTCCTGGAATTTCAAGAGGTGATTATCAAGAACCTAATCTTTAGGACCAAGAATAGGGAGCATCCAGTACTTCCGGAAGCGAGGCCACACGCATCGTACCAGGGCAACACTTTCCAGGAGAAGTTCCCCAAACTGGCAAGAAGGGAAAAAGTCAAAAGAGGTGCAGAGTCTGCTCAAAGAGGGGGATAAGGAGGTAAACAATATACGAATGCAACACGTGTCCCGAAAAACCAGGGCTCTGTATGAAAGATTGTTTTCGAATTTATCATACATCCCTTAATTTTTAATTTACCCTGATACACTCCGCACAGCTTATGCCCCTCATCTTTCCCTTCTGAGCCCTGCCGTGTGCCCAGGCAGCTAATAACAGCCACTGTAAAGGATCTGCCAGGCACAGCGGGGTTAACGCCCATAGGTAATCAGTCGACACCTGAGTCTATGTCTCTGAGACTGACTCCAGCTTCCACCACTCAGGCTGGCAGGCTTAGGAGTGGGAGAGCCTATCGCAGCCTGGCCAGACTCAGCTAGCTCCCGCCCTCTGTCTATTTATACCTGCCTTTCCTGTTCCTCCAGTGCTTGTGATTCTTCTCGTGTGGTTTCCTGGCCCAGCTACAGCTCCTGACTATTTGATCCTGCTCCATACTGACCCTGGCTTACTGACTACTCTTCTGCTCTGCGTTTGGTACCTCGTACACTCCTGGTTTGACTCGGCTCGTTCACCTCTCTTGTTGCTCACGGTGTTGCCGTGGGCAACTGCCCCATTTCCCTTAGCTTTGTGTACCCTTGTCTGTTTGTCTCGTGCACTTACTGAGCGTAGGGACCGCCGCCCAGTTGTACCCCGTCGCCTAGGGCGGGTCGTTGCAAGTAGGCAGGGACAGAGTGGCGGGTAGATTAGGGCTCACTTGTCCGTTTCCCTACCTCTATCATTACAGCCACATGTAGGGTATTGCCGTACCCGGGAGAACCCAAATTACATCTTATGGTGTGTATATCTCCAGTGGCACATGCTGTGCACACTATATCGGGCATGGACATGCCATATATATATAGAAAATTGCAAATCTCACTCTGCCCCATCTGCTGCGCATTATCTTTTACACAGTATCTGTGGGGTCAAAAGGCTCAATACACCTCTAGATGAATGTCTTAATGGGTGTAGTTTTTAAAATGGGGTCACTTCTCAGGGGTTTCAACTGTACTGGTACCTCAGGGGCTTCTGCATACATGACTTAGCACCAGAAAAACTCTAGTAGGCCAAATGGTGGTCCTTTCCTTCTGAGCCCTCCCATGGGCCCAAACCATCACCACAAATGGGGTATTGCCGCACCAAGGACAAATTGGGCAACAATATGGGGTATTTTGTTTCCTGTGAAAATAAGAAATTTTGATAAAAAATGACATCTTATTGTTCTACACACAGGTATCCAGGCTACCAGGACTACTATTATGGGTAAGGCTATCTGAGTTATTAATGTTGGGAGTATTTTACTCTAGAAGACACCCTTTGGACACTTCTGTCCTTAACAAAACAGCTCACACTCAAACAACTAACGTTATATACGATAGCACACTGCCCTATTCATATGTCCTTAATATAAGGACATTAAACACACCACACACTTGGTTTTCCTACTTACCTGTGTTCATATCATATAGAGTCTCTCCACTCATGTACCTTTTTAACATGTATGTTTTTATATGTATTTAATAAAATTTGTTATTCTTTTCATATATACTTGGCTCTATACTCTGTTTCTTGTGTGTGTATAGGGTTTAAGTAGAGTATAACAGAGAGAGTTCCCAGCATTATCATTCCCTTACCCCCCTACAACATTACGAATTATATTCACTTGGGACTGGTGTTGTTTTATTAAATTTCTTTTGATTCTCTTGATTTTTTTGCTGTTTTTGACATTCCACTATGTTCTGCATAAAGCTTAGTGTCAGCTGTACTGTGACTTCTTTATCATAACGGAGCCATACCAGGCCCTTATACACCCTATATGCTTCCCCAATAGAATCCATAAAACATAAAAGGGCCGAGCAGTGCTCCTGGGTCTTTTCGCAAATCACTCTAGCTAGAATCGCAAATGAAAACGTTCACCATATTAACCAATTGGTAAACATTTGCGGAATCAGGAGATAACGCCTTTTCTCCTCCTCCTTCTTTTATGCTCTAGCCCCCTCTTCCCCTGATCCAGATAGAACTTCTCCAAGGGGAGGAGGGAGAACATCCTTCCATATTTGTTTCCTGACCTCCTGCTTAAGATGGGCACCGATCCCTCGAAGCAGACATACACAGCCAAGTTATCCCTGTTTACCTAATTAGGTGTTTCAGTCTGGACTGAGACCGCAACCGCCTCATAACTCACCGGAAGAGGGTTAACAAGGGAAAATGTTTTACAGGACCGCCCACACGAAAACCTGGGATGGACCCGCACCCTTCACCAGGGAACCGCCCACCATGTTCAGCAGGCACACCACTGAGTCCCTCAGGCATCTGCACACGCCTCCTGCTGTGTTACCCCACAGCCCCTAGCGGCAGGGGGCAAACCTGACCTAAACAATAATGGCACCAAGCACCAATAGTGATGCTTTTGAAAAGTATCAAAAAACTTTATTAAATATAGAGGACAAATGAATAAAAAGTGTCACACAATAGATATAGCAACATCTCCAGAGTGAAATACACAGGGTGAACACATGCCCATAACAATACGGATACATCTTATTTATAAAGTGTATAGTGCTAAGCAATATATATGAAATAAGGATATATATACCATATATAATATAAATTGTCTTTACAATACTGCAGGATGGACAAGGACATGGACAAGAAGCTAAATACAAGTAGTGATGGTCCTAGGATAGGTGCAACACATGTTCAAAAGAGTACAGCATATGAAATAACATGCCTCAATATATACCCATCTATATGACACAACCGGGATGGCGCCAACCACGACGCACGTTTCGGCACAGCCTTCATCTGGGGGTGACATCATCTCCTAACAGGTATAATATAATAATATATATATTATATAATATATTATTATATTATATTATATAATATAAATTTAGGTATAATAATGATACAACAGTAAACTGGAGATGACCGTCCAACACTGCAAATTTAACCCCTTAATGACAATACGCCTTTTCACGGTGGTCATTAAGGGGGTTCTCTGGAAAAAACTTTATGGTCTCATGTTTACTTGATAAAGTGGTTCTGTTTCCACTAAACGCGTTGTACCTCAAAAGACCCTCTATCTCTCTTTTTTATGTATGTTTTATTATGATCTATTGTTTTAGACAATTAATTATATATATATTTTTTCTCAAAAAAGTATTGTGCCTGGATGGTGTCTCTTTTTTACAGTGGATCCCACCAGGTTCCCACTGTTTTTATCTACCTGCTCTTACTGAAGATGTCCTCAAAACTGGCTTAATGAGATGGTAGATCGGAGAGTGACTGAGGCAGTGGAGGCAAAACAGGGCGGACCTGTTGCAGGCAGCGGCTAAGGCATCTTGGCCCCCATTGGGGGACCTCTCCAGAACTCCAGTGAAGGACCTGGGCGTGTAGACGAAGCCAAGGCAGACCCAGCAGAACCGGGTTGATGGCTTTAGGCAAGACGAGGAAGTTGATCTATTCTGAGTGAAGGACTCCGATTTGTAACGTAAGTGGTTTCATGATAGCCACAATAGGATCGGGCAATGGTAGTCAATTTTCAGAAGCAACAGCAAGAGATCTCTCTAGAAGAACTGTGGGTAGATGTAGTCGGTCTTCTAAATCCTGCTGGATGAAATCTGCAGCTGCCCTGGAGTCAAAATAGGCAGAGGAGAAGTGTGATGTCTCTCCCGAGATGATGGTCACAGGAATAGATAATTTGGAAGAGGTTTTGATGTTTGGCATCGTCCCACCTAGAGTTGCCTCTCTAGGAGCTGGAGTTTCCCGGCTTTTGTGGACATTGGCGCACGAAAGGGCCTTTAAGGCCGCAATACAAACACAGACCTGAAGAGCGTCAGCGCTGTTTCTCCTGCTCGGACAACTTGACTCTGTCTACCTGCATTGGTTCCTCAGGTAGAGCAACAAGAGGGGGCAGTAGTGGTCTCTGGAACGAGGGTGCTAATCTGTGAAAACGTCTCTCCACCGAACTTCCTCATCGCGTTCCTGGATCCTCATGTTGACCCGGGTAGCCAACAGGATATGGGCATCCAAGGTAGGTGGGAGGTCGCGGGCTGCCAGCTCGTCCATGGTGTGTGAGGACAGTCCATGCCATAGGTCGCCACCAATGCTTCATTGTTCCATGCCAACTCTGCTGCCAGGGTACGGAAGGAGATGGCATACTCTCCTGCTGTGGACCCCCTTGCTTGAGGGTTAGCAGAGTGGCTGCTGCTAAGGATGTTCGACCCGGCTTCTTGAACACGTCACAAAAAGTCTGTAAGAACAGGGCTAAGTCCGAAAATTTGGCCCCCTGTCATTCCAGGATCGGGTTCGCCCATGCGAGGGACTTGCCAGCGAGGAGGGAAATAATGAACGCTATGTAATGACCGGGGGGTAGGGAAACGGACAAGTGAGCCCTAATCTACCCGCCACTCTGTCCCTGCCTACTTGCAACGACCCGCCCTAGGCGACGGGGTACAACTGGGCGGCGGTCCCTGCACTCAGTAAGTGCACGACAAACATACAAGGGAATACAATCAAGGGAAAGGGGCAGTTGCCCACGGCAACACCGTGAGCAACAAGAGTGGTGAACGAGCCGAGTCAAGCCAGGAGTGTGCGAGGTACCAAACGAAGAGCAGAAGAGTAGTCAGTAAGCCAGGGTCTGTATGGAGCAGGAACAAAAAAGAAGGAGCTGTAGCTGGGCCAGGAAACCACACGAAAAAGAATAACAAGCAAGGAGGAACAGGAAATGCAGGTATAAATAGACAGAGGGCGGGAGCTAGCTGAGTCTGGCCAGGCTGCGATAGGCTCTCCCACTCCTAAGCCTGCCAGCCTGAGTGGTGGAAGCTGGAGTCAGTCTCAGGGATGTAGATTCAGGTGCTGACTGATTAATTAAGGGAGTTAACCCCGAAGCTGTGCCTGGCAGATCCTTTACACGCTACCTTGGCCTCATCAGAGGAGAAATGGTGAGCACGCAGTCATAGCGAGGAAAAAGAGGCAGTGCAACTGTGGATCCGGAAAACAGACAGTAGGAGTATTAGGCAGTGGAACGGCAGCAGTCTCTGGGGAAGGATCAGGGAGTTGATCCAGTCGGGCGATGATGGAGTTTACAGCCACGAGGAGTTGATCCTGACGTGCATATAGATACAATATATACTATTGGGGTCCACCCCTTAGTAATTGCTGACGTGCATATAGGTCATGCATATCCGTCTGTATGACCTGAACTGTGGTTTTAGGCTGGCCAGCGGGTTCCATGGCCTGAGCGTACTGTCACAATCTAGGGAACATATGTAGCTACTTTAGCTTGACTAATAACGCATTAAATACACAGTGGAAAGATCCCTTATCTTGACCTTTTCAATGACTTCTCAATGGTTATTTTTGTTTGATATCACGCTGCAACAAGTTATTAGAGTCAAGTTAAAGATGGCTACATCCGTATGTGGACCCACTAGGCCGTGGGCTCCGGCTCAGATGGGGCTAGGTTTGGCAGGTTGCGCCAGACGAAGCGGATGGCAGCAGGAATGGTAGATGACACACAGACGTGGCAATCTAGCCGGCGGTACCACACGACTCTGATAAAAGGCAGCCACAGTTAGGAAACCGCAAGGGATACAGGAAATAGGATGCAGGGAACGGGAACTCTGGGATCAAGCAGGAAAATACTAAGGGACCCTTTGCAATACAAACATGGGAAAAGTACAAACAACGCTCAAGCAAGGAGTGGAAGGGCAGAGACCTTTTTATAATCCAGGGTGCACTGGGGTAGGATAGAAAACTTTTAGGAAGTGCGCACGCTGGCCCTTTAAGGCACTCCTCGCACACTCCAGGAAGGGAAGGCCGCGCCAGCCGTAGTCTCTGGGGATGTGGCCAGGTAGTTGCGGTCGCGGCCGTTCATCACAGGGTGAGCGACAGAGGTCCGCAGTCATAACACTGAGATTTTTTTTGGTGTTGTATATATGTACTGAGTAGTGGCGTAACTACCGCCGTAGCAGCTGTAGCGGCTGCTACGGGGCCCGCGGCATGAGGGGGCCCGTGTCGCTCGCCGACACGGGCCCCCACCATGGCCGGAGGCTCCGCTGGCAGCCGCTATGGCTGCTACAGCGGGACGCCACTGAACACTACGGCAGAGCAGGGAGGTATCTCCCCGCTCTGCCATTAACTGGTTCCCGACCGCTGGCTGTATTTTTACGGCCAGCGGTCAGGGTCCTTAAAACCCGAGCCATAGACTTTTTACGACTCCGGTTTTAACTTACTGCCCGCGCGATTGGGCTGCTGAATGTCGGGTCTCCGGCTGTCAGTGACTGCCGGGGACCCTGAGGAGAGGATAGAAGCAGCTTTCGCTGCCAGCGATCACACATGTATCCCCTATCCTGTGGATAGGGGATACATGTATTTTGTAGGACACACTGTAGGTCGCATTTTTTTGGGAGGGGGGACGCTGTATGGTGTTCCCTACAGGGGGGGGGAACGCTGTATGGCGTTCCCTACAGGGGGGCTGTATGGCGTTCCCTATAGGGGGGGCTATATGGCGTTCCCTACAGGGGGGGGCTCTATGGCGTTCTCTACAGGGGGGGGATGTATGGCATTCCCTACAGGGGGGGCTGTATGGCGTTCTCTACAGGGGGGGCTGTATGGCGTTCTCTACAGGGGGGGCTGTATGGCGTTCTCTGCAGGGGGACTGTATGGCGTTCTCTACAGGAGGGCTGTATGGCGTTCTCTACAGGGAGGGCTGTATGGCGTTAGCACTGTCCAATAAATATACAGTAAACAGAAGAAAATACGGTCCAGCAATCCTCATGACAATGTGATGACTTTATTAGAAAAACATTTTATAAACCACACGGCATGTTGAAGTGATGATACAAGACTGCTTACGCGCTTCGAAAGCCAACTACATTCTTCGCAAATGTACGCCATCTCCTCCAAACAGTCAATTACATCAGAAGTCCAGTTCCTTGTGCTGCATGACTCGTGGGCGCCCTATCCGTGGCGATATCCGGGTCCTTTCCACTGCTTCTCACTTGAGTCCTGTAGGCACAAAAAACATTCTGCAAGTATCCATTGTCATCCGTGCCTGCAGATTCTGCTTTAATGATGCAACTCACTCAACTCCTTATCTATTTCATCGTTTACTGATGCCTCTTTTAGATGCGACAGATGTATTTTTTTTATACTTACCAGCCTGCTTCACAGGCACCATCCCATTTTATAGGCACCTGATCAATAAGGGGGTCCTTGCTCCACCACCTTTACACCTCAATACTAAACAAAATCTTCCATAGACATCACAAAAACTAGACAAGCCTTTCCTCCCTTATGTTTCCCAACATTTCCTGGGACAAGTGTGTGTAGGTAGAAATCAACAAACATGTTTCCTGGCCCCAAACTTTACCCCCTCTTTCCAGTAAAGGATTGGCTTTCGGTATCACGCCTCCTCGCTTTTACCTTTTTACTTTATCCTGTGTAAACATTTTTTTCAGCATCTTAAACGTCTTGCCCATTAGCCCATCTATCCACAACATCAAACCACTTATTATCATCTGACAGATCAGAATCAGACTCAACCAGCTACTGTTGCCTTCTTCTGCTTCTCTTTACATCCAGATGCGCTGCTCCTGTAATTCCAAACATTGTGCCAGTACCCTGTGTTCTAAACATTTTGGCAACCCCAAGGTGTCCCTCTCCCATGTTGAGATTATGAGGCCATACTGGGATATTGCTGCCTTCATCGACCCTAGATCCCTGCGCAAGGATCCTGGCACTTGGCCCATCATCGTGCCATGTTCCCTCAAATTTTTGCTAGAATGATACCATTGAGGATACCTGCCTTGCTTCCTTGATGCCATTTGCTCCAAACAATCCAGTACACCCCAAGTCCAGGTCCTTGTGCTGCATGACTTGTGGGGGCTCTATACGTGGCAATATCCTGGCACCTTCCATTGCTTTCCGCTTGAGTGCTGTAAATATAAAAACATTCTGCCAGTGTCCATTATCACCTATGCCTGCAGATTATGACTGTGTAATGAAACTCACTTAAGTCCTTGTCTATTGCATCCAGGCCTTGACACATCGCAAATGTTCTTGGCAGACCAAAGCTGTCTAAAATCCCCCTACACTCCCTCACCCAATTACCTTACACCTACGTTCAGTCCCAAACCGAGCCATGTGGCCAGCATTTTGGACATAGATACCCCTAACTTACATTATGCCTATTCCTACCAACTATCCAAGGTTCCCCACTGCTACGCCTTTCTTGGCATTTTGCCCGCTCATTACTTTTTCAATGTACAGAGCTACTGGTGGATACTGTATATAGTAACTAATGATGGACATACCGCATATAGATGAAATATTACTTCAGAGAGTCCCCCTGGCAGCAGGCAGCCGATCTCAAGAAATTCTGGAACAAAAAGTATAAACTGTGAAGATATTATGACGTGCGCTTAGTATGGTTCATCATATCAACAAATATATGTTCAGCCTATTGAAAACATCAGGGAGATTGTTCCCACAGTCTTGTCATGTGTCTCTATAGGAACATTCTGGATGACATCACATTATAGAATTTCTATAGGTTGTTATTTGCTATAATACTTACATATATACAGTGGATCTTCTAGCATGTCGGCTGTCACTGGTGCCACATATTCAGATGTTATAAATGTCTGTAAAATACATAATGGGTTTAATGCACAAACATAAAATAACCCCATATCTATAATGAATAATAATATATTTACTTTCACACATTTCATTTTCTATCACAGGGCGAGTCCAATGCCCCTCTGCCACACAAATAACACCAGCAGTATAATGGCACATAATAGTTGGAGGACCCTGGTATAGATTTTGTATCAGGGACCAGGAGCTTATTGTTATTCTTCTATATAATCTTATCCTTAATGGAAAACTTCTAATTTGTCTTTTGTGGAGTCTTTTGGACTGGAGTAGAGAGAGTAGAAAATGGTAAATTGGATTTCTGGATTCAACAGACAAAATAATTATTAAAGGGGTTTTCTGACAGTTTCATAAACCTTAGTCTAAGCCGCATATGGCTAAAAATAACAAATTTTCCCTACTCATTTATTAAATTCCCTGTGGCTCCTGCGCTGATGGTTCTGTTGTCTTTAGTTTCTAGGCCACAGCGGTCATGTCCGTGTGGATGGCATGTCACGTGGCAGCTATTGTGTCACATCCAGGGCCGGCCTTAGGTTTATTGGTGACATGTGCAGTATCTGTGACGTCCTCCCCCTTGTGATGCACCATGTAGTGTCCAAATAATTTAATCATACAGTGCCCAAATAACATCACCCAGTCAATAAACTAGGGATTGTATCTTTCTGTTTTTTTATATTATAGGTTTGGGCCCTAAATGCCGGATCGGCAGTGTAAGTTGAGGGTGCCCAGGCCATCTATGGTGGTAGTGCCCTCTTCAGTATTGACCAGTAATACACTATGTGATCATTTAGAGATGCAGTTAATAAAATACACTGACCTTGGACTCTCCTACTGAATACATCCGACTGAATGTAGAACGTTATGTGATGTGAGGTGGAGGGCTCTGCTTAATCTTTGATCTGCCCTCCTGGGACGTGGTTATCATTAACTCTTATGAGGAATTAATTCTAGGAGAAAGAAAGACAATGTATTAGGACAAATCTCAATCAATGGCAACATTTCTATCTAGAACAGAGTCCAGTCCCCAACCAGTGTAAAATTACCAAAGGGGTAAATAGGATGACCGGCTGGGGTCCAGGGATTTGGGGTAGCCCACAGCTCTGGGGCTCCATACGCCCCTGAAATTGGTCAAACAATAACGGCGCAGGGAGGAAGCGAAATGTCTGACCCGGTTGGTCGTCTATTAGGTGAGTATAATTTTTTATTTTATAGGAGCAAAGGGGGCACACTATTAATATGGGGGATAAAAGGACTGAGTCGGGGCTTAGAAAAGGGGGCTTCATAACTGTGGGGCCATACAAAAGGGGCATTCTGACCCAGGACATACAAAAAGTGTCATTCTAACTGTGGAGGGTATTGGTGGATACTGCATATAGTAACCAATAAGAGACGCACCTTGCATAGATGAAATATTGCTTCAGAGAGTCCCCCTGGCAGCAGGCAGCCGATCTTAAGGTGTTCTGGAAAAAACAATAATTGTGCAGTTTTATTTCTCCAGACAGACGTGTGCTCAGTATAGACCACCCAACAATGAAGGAAATGTACATTAGGGCTCATGTACACTGCAACTTCATGTGGACGGACCTGTATGGTGGCGCACAGACTGCAGTACTGGTAATGTAGACACTCTGTGTGCGCTGTGTGCTCCCCCATAAGCCAAATGTGTATTAGGAAATTACATAAATAACAAGTCCCTTATATATTACTAATACCATAATATCTTCTTTATGGAGCATTTCTATAATAATAATAATATAAAGCTGCAGCAAAATTCCCAGCGTTTACTTTTGCTACATGTGGATGAGTTTTTGAGACTGTAACTATTCACCTGTAACACTTGTGAATTTTGCCGCGCAGCAAGTCTGCAGCGTCTGAATTCAGCTTTATGGCGTAGAATATAGTACTCAAATACTGCAATCATACAGTGCCCAAATAACACTGCCAGACAAGTATTGTCTGCCACACTGTAATGTAATCCATTATCAAGGAATTGTATCTGCATCCTGAGCAGTGCCCTTTACTTTTTTTACATGAACAGTGGGATTGAGTGTTCAAGCAATGGGTGCCCCAGACATCAAGACCAGTGGCATCCCATTCATTAGTGACAGGTGATGCACCCAGTGTAACCGCACAGGTCGCACACCCCTAAGACAGGCCCTGGATGAACAACATTGGGGAATTTGTTCCCACAGTCTTGTCACGTGTCTCTATAGGAACATTCTGGATGACATCAGATTATAGAATTTCTATAGGTTGTCATTTGCTATAATACTTACATATATACAGTGTATGCCCTAGCATGTCGGCTGTCACTGGTGCCACATATTCAGATGTTATAAATGTCTGTAAAATACATAATGGAATAAACATAAAATAACCCCATATCCATAATGAATAATAATATATTTACTTTCACACCTTTCATTTTCTATCACAGGACGAGTCAGACATTGAAAACATTTTGTAATGTTAGTGTAAACCCAGGGAACATAACTATAGGGGTGAAGAGGTTGCAGTCACACCCAGGCCCAGGTGTCCATGACTGACGTTAGGGGGGGTCACAATGTGGGCAATTTACAAATGCCAATCCCCAATGCCCCCATCTCCTAGAGGAATCCCGATTTTCGCTGCTAGAAACGCGATGTCAGTGAGAGACGCACCCAGGCGGAAAGGCAGCTGCTGAGTTGCCCAGCCGCTTCTAAAACACAAGCAGTGGAAGGGAGCCAGCACAGCGCCCCGTTCCACCTGCTGGAGGGATGCACCCTATGTAATGGCACAGGTCGCACACCCCTAAGGCCGGCCCTGGCTACTGCTGAGCCTTATTAGGATAATATACGGTAGCTTTTTAAGACTATTTAATTAAATTAAATTAGACATCATATTGAAAACGACTGAGAAGTCACATTCCACATTACGGACAGCTGCAATTCTCAGACAATGGTAAGGGTATGTTCACACACTTAACTAAAAAACGTCTCTAAAATACAGAGCTCTTTTCAAGGGAAAACAGCCTCTGATTTTCAGCCATTTTTTAAACCACAAACATTTTTTGAGGCGTTTTTACCAACGTTCTTGGAGCTGTTTTTCCATTGAGACAATGAAAAACGGCTCCAAAAACGGCCGAAGGAGTGAAATGCACTTCTTTTTACAGGGTGTTTTTTATGTGCCGCTTTATCAAACGCCCACGTAAAATGCACCATCGGAAAAAAAAACCAGTTTTTCCCATTGAAATCAATGGGCAGATGTTTGGAAGCGTCCAGCCTCCGTATTTTCGGCTGTTTTTCGGGGTGTTTACGGCCAGGAAAACGGCTGAAAATAGGCTGTGTAAACATACTCTGATGTACTGAGTTGTAACTTTAATGAGAAAATATGAAACATTGAAATCTGAATGTAAAATGTTCAGTTGTTACTTGCATTAATAGAAACATTTTACTGGAACTTGAACTGTAGAATTAATGATAAAATGCTGCATCTTACCTGTCAATCACACAGTCAATCACAGTCCCGGTCCAGACGTCATTGGCAGAAATTGTAAAAAATATGTAATCCAGCTGCACATAGAACCTAACGGCTAGTACTGTCTATGAAATCATCAGTGACATCATAAGCGGCTGCAGTATCTGTTACATCATCTAATTATCTCCTACTGCCTGGATAGACTGTCTGTGCATACACTGGATATAGGCGTTACATGGGACTGCTGTTTATAAACATGGAAGAAAGATACATGTGTGGTTATAGGGGCTACGACTAAGAACATGTAATGTATGAAACGTGTAATCTGTTACTAGATGGATTTTATACAGATGTAGCCATCTTTAACTTGACTATGATAACTTGTTGCAGCGTGATACTTTCTTGATCCCGCAGCACTCCGTGTTTCAAGTGTGCGTGAGTAGGCTTCCACGCCAATGTGTAAAAAATGGGAACTCAGCACTCCAAGGTATTATGCAATAAGTGATATTTGATTTCACATATAGCGAAAAGTAGTAATCCAAAAATAATGGCGCCATTACCCAACAGCGACCGAGGTCACAAGCGCCGCATATCCGTGTCTAAAGAAGGTTGAATGTATAGACCGAAACGTTAAAAACCTATTTTTGGATTACTACTTTTCGCTATATGTGAAATAAAATATCATTTGTTGCAGCGTGATATCACACAACAAAAGCCATTGAAAAAGTAAAGATAAGGGGGGGCGGAGTTACCGCGCATTGTGATGGACGCTTAACTTAAGGGCTCCTCACTTCACCTCCAGAAACAACAGCTTTTAAGCGGTATACAGCGATAAAACAGCGACAAAATGGTGAGAACCTCTAAAGATAAATACAAAGAATATCCTGGTCTGGCAAAACAGGGGAAACAACAACCTGAAATGGATAAGTTTCTGAGGAAAAAACTCACGGTCCCGGCTAAAATGGCGCTGGAGTGCCAAGCAGAAGAGGCCGGAGATGACGACTCCGATGGAGAAAGCTCGACAACATACTCGGATACGGCAAGAAGTAGAGATACTTTATCGAGGTCATATTTTAAGAAAGCCCTGACACAGGCGGTCTCACCGATAATGCAAGAATTAGCGGATATCAAAAACGACATCAGACAAATTGGGCACAGAGTGGATGCGTTGGAAGAGGCCCAGTCCTCCATCTTGGAGCATAGTGCTGCGATTAATACGACGCTTGCATCACATCAACTCCACATTAATAATACTCACCTGATGATAGAAGATCAAGAAAATCGTAGCAGAAGACGGAATATAAGAATTAGAGGCCTTTCCGAACTGACAACAGGAGAAGAGCTGCAACAGGTGACGAATCAAATTTTTGTGGAACTAGTGGGGCAAGAAAGAGCCGCTACAATGGTGATAGAGCGTGTACACAGAGCTCTGAGACCAAAACCTGCGCTGCATGAACCTCCAAGAGATATAATTTGTGGACTGCTGAGTTTTGTGGATACGGCATGTTTGTTGAAAGCAGCGAGAGAAAAAGGAGACTTTCAGTACGAAGAATCCAAATTATTATTTTTTCAAGATCTTGCTCCTAGTACCCTTGCAAAGAGGAGAATTTTGAAACCTGTCACGGATAAATTGAGAGCTAATAAATTACCTGTGAGATGGCTATATCCGTTCGGGTTAGCTACCATAAAAGATGGACGGCAAATCTCCATTCGAGCTCCAGAAGATTTGACGAAATTCTGGGAGAAGACGGAAATACAACCAATTGACATCCCGTCCTGGCTACCGGCACAGATGGATACAAATTTTCCGGTTCTACCGACACAAGAGGAATGGCAGAGAGCCTCTAGATTGAAGTCTCCAAGGAATAAGAAACAACAAACGTCCGACTTCAGACCTCGAGACACTTGACTTGGACAGAAGGATGTTTTGTGATAATATAATTTTCTCATTACTACAGAAGCGGTGAAATTAGAAGATGCGTGAGTGATGTCAAAATATGTTTTATCTATATCTCACCCATTTTATCTTTATCACTTTCCATACTTTTTCAAGATTACGCCATTTTATTTCATGGCATTATATAAATATAAGTGGATGAGAAAATGTAAAATGGCTGTACTAAAATATCCCTGTAGAAAAAGATGTTGCATTCAGTTTAGCATAAAGAGAGGAGAAGCTGTTCTTTACCGTAAAGATTGTTTAATATGCTACTAAAGATTCTGGAGGGGGAATTTATATCTGGTGGCGCTATGCTTACCCCCCCCTCCTGTTTTTCCTTGCTTTCTTGTTGTTCTAGTGAGGAGAGGCAAACAGTGACCAGGGAGAAGTTCTGTCTCTATATGGTCATTAAAATATGTTTAACTCTATGTCTTGACACATTACTAAGCTCAACTAAGCAAGGAGAGCAGGATATAGAAGAAGAGTTTGAAAATGTATTTGTATATGAGTTGTTAAGTTTAAACTGTGATCGTGCTTGGATAATACTGCGCCTGTCTCGCAATGAGGTAAATAGATGGCTTCGTGCAAAATAGTATCTTTTAATGTTAAAGGATTGAATATCCCGCAAAAAAGAAGCCAAATATTCAACTTAATGAGACGGGAAGATGCCGATTTGGTCTTCTTGCAGGAAACACACTTTAAAACAAACAAGATCCCCGCAATCCATACCAAAACATATGACAAATGGTATCATTGCACTCATAGTGCGGCCTCTAGAGGCGTTTCAATTGGAATACGGAATACTATACCATTTACCCTGGAAACTTCACAAGTAGATCCATTAGGTAGATATATCTTCATAAAAGGTTCTATTTCCGGTAGGAAAGTAACGTTAGTAAACCTCTATGCACCGAACGTGAGACAGGCGCAATGGTTACTGAAAATTATGCGTTTATTGCAACCCTTTTTCGAGGGTCTAGTAGTATTAGGGGGAGACTTTAACCTGACTTTAGACCCGCTTATGGATTCCTCTTCCAAAGTTTCACCTGTTGCCCATAGAAACTTGAGACGTCTTAAAGTCATGCTAAACAAATTCCAGTTAATAGACGTATGGAGACTACAACACCCATCTATGAGAGATTACACCTTCTACTCTAACCCACACGATTCGTACCATCGCTTAGATTATCTGTTTCTATCTAAACAATATCTACCCCAAATATGTGCTTCCACAATTGGGAACATTACGGTCTCCGATCATGCCCCGATTTCTGTTAAGATAACTTTGACAGAATTACCTGTCAGGGAGTGGAATTGGAGATTAAACGACACACTATTAGAAAATAATACAGATGTAGCTTCAATTGAAAGTAAAATGAAAGAATTCTTTGCTTTTAATGATGATCCTCTCATATCTAGACCTGTATTATGGGAGACACATAAGGCGTTTGTGAGAGGAGAATTAATAGCCTTGGGCTCGAGAGTAAAGAAACAGAGATCTCAACTAATAAACGAAGTGTTAAACCAAATATCCTACTTAGAAGCAGTACATAAGAAATCGCAATTGAAAGCTAATCAGATAGAACTACAGAACCTCAGACAAAAATTGAAGAATATATTGAATGTAAGAACAGCGAAATCCCTGCAGCTACTAAAATATAAAACATATGCACACGGAGATAAGGGAAATAAAATGATGTCAAATCTTATTAAACAGCAGAGAAGGAAAACATTTATATCAACTATTCGAGACAACGTAAATAAGAAAGTCACAAAGACAGCCCAAATAGCTCAAGAATTCAGGAAATATTATGAAGGGCTATATAACCTAGATACAAGTGAACAAAATAAGGAAGATTCTAGGGCTAATTTGGTAGGGAATTTTTTGAAGTCAATTGAGACCCCATCCTTAACAGAAGAGGAAAAATCCTCGTTAATCGCACCATTCACTTTAGAGGAAATAGAAAAATGCCTGAGCTCAATTCCAAATGGGAAAAGTCCCGGACCAGATGGTCTCCCGATAATCTACTTTAAAAAATTTAAACAAATCCTATTACCTTATTTTATGACGGTATGTAATGATGTTTTGAAAGGAACGCAATTCCCAATGCAAACATTAGCAGCAAATATCACAATAATCCCTAAGGAGGGGAGGGACCTGGAAAGATGCGGTAACTATAGACCCATCTCACTGTTAAATACAGATTTAAAATGGTGGGCAAAAATATTAGCGACAAGAATAAGTTTCTTTCTGGCCAAACTGATAGGAGTGGAACAAGTGGGATTTGTGCCTGGACGAGAAGGGAAGTTCAACACTACTAGAACCATTCAAGCCTTGTTCTATGCAAAACAACATAAAATTCCGCTAATGCTTCTCGGCACAGATGCAGAAAAAGCATTTGACCGGATCGACTGGCCTTATTTAAAAGCGGTTCTACACAAATTTGGCTTCCCGCAACAATTTATTGATGCAATCTTCTCCTTATATAAGAACCCCTCAGCAAGAATACAAGTGAATGGCGTCTTTTCAGCTCCCTTCCCTATTGGAAATGGAACACGCCAAGGATGTCCATTATCCCCTACCTTGTTCATACTGGTAATGGAAACTTTATTATTAAAAATAAGACAAACTTCTAAAATTAAGGGACTTCAAGTAGGGAATTTTGAACATAAAACAGCTGCCTTTGCTGACGATTTACTAATTTATATAACTAATCCCCTAGAAGCGCTTCCAAACATTTTACGGATCTTTGAAGAATTTGGTCAAGTATCTAACTTTAAAATCAATTATGACAAATCAGAAGCGCTTAATGTATCACTACCACATAATTTGTTTCTAGCGGTCAGTACAAAGTCTCCCTTTAAATGGCCAAAGTCTGAACTAAAATATTTAGGTTTAAAAATTACAGCGAACCCAAACATGTTGTTTGATAGAAATTATAATCCAATATACTACAAAATTAAAAAATTTTTGGCAAAACTGAAAATACCATTTATGACAATGCTAGGTAGGAAAAACCTGATTAAAGCCTTTGTCATACCTCAAATTCTTTACATTTTACAATCCTTGCCCATTGATGTACCAAAGTATTACTTTTCTAGATTCAAAAGATTATTCATGGAGTTCTTATGGAATAAAAAACGCCCTAGAATTGCATACGCACAATTAATAAGGAAAAAAGGAGAAGGGGGGTTGTCATTCCCGGATCTAAATACTTATTATAGAGCTATACAACTAGGGAGATGGACACAGTTAACAAACAAAAATATATCTCTGCCACATGTTGATATAGAAAGAAACTCTTTAGGTAATAACATGGTATCTTATTTGTGGGTAAAGTCACAATTACCCCCCAGAACAGTGATTCAGAGTGACATGACTAGGGGACTAATTAAGACATGTCAAACTTCCTCGGCCTTACATCTACAGGAAAATATGTACTCAACTCTGATGCCTTTATCTATAGCACCATGTGTAGTCGACAAAAACTGCTCTCGGATTCCAGAGACATGGTCACAGCTGCACCCCATAAAAATAGCGAGGCTCTTCGAACAAACTGAGCTACCATCTTTAAAGCAATTACACAGAGAATTACACATACCGCAACCCAATGATATACAAACACTGGATTTTACACACACATGTCAGAAGTTGAAGTCGTTAGCAAAAGAGAGAAAATCAGAACCGACTTGGTTAGAAAATTATATACTGTTCCCCACAACTCCCAAAAAATCTATTTCCAAAATATATAAAGAACTAATAACTAATATGACAAATAATGTTCCGAATTTTGTGTATGCTTGGGAGAAAGAATTTGACTGTAGATTCTCTGAAAAAGAGAGATCTATTATACTGAGACACTCCCATGGTTTTTCGAGATGTATGAGAGTACAGGAAAACTCATATAAAATACTCACACGGTGGTACAGAACACCTGAATTCTTACACAGTATATCAGTCTTATCAGTGAACACATGCTGGAGATGTAATAAAGAAATAGGTAATATGTCACATATTTGGTGGTTATGTGCGAAAATTCAAGATTTTTGGAAAGAAGTGGAAACTTTGATCAGAGATGTGTGCTCGATCTCAATAAACCTCACGAAAGAATTAGTGTTGCTTTGGTTACCTATTAAAGATTTCTCGCCTTCAACAAAAAATCTACCCACTTATTTAATATCTGCAGCAAAGTTACTGATCCCAGCTCAATGGAAAAAGACACTCCCTCCTACTAGAGCGCAACTTTTGATTAAAGTACACCAGATCTGCAGGTTGGAAGAATTAGCTGCGTGGGAAAACAAAAATAGAAGTTCCTTCTTAAATATATGGCAGCCCTGGATAGATTATAGGGACAAATTGTAGAAATAAAGTTTGGAAATATGAAAGGACACAAGGAGGCAAATAGTAAACATAGATAGAAGATAGGAAATAGATCTTTATTTGCTTATTAACATTGCAATCCGGTCCGTAAACAAATGATATCTGCGGTTTATATCTGAGACATGATCACAGTGGTTCACATGTTCTTTGGTTCTTTTAATGTATGTATGTCCGTTCATTATTTGTTCAGAACACTAGTAGACACAAGCTTGGTCATGAAAAGAAACACATTATTTACGCGAACATAGTATGTAAATTGGCATGAGATGATAAGATGTGATGGCTCACTGATAAACAGTGTTAATGTACTATGTAACTCAAGAAAACATGTAAAATAATATGTATTAAAATGTTATGTATGTCTACTTTCAATAAAAAGAGTTTATACAAAAAAAAAAAAAGTAAAGATAAGGGTTTGTTTATTTAATGCGTTAAAAGTCAAGGTAAAGACGGCAACATCTGAACTAATAAAGGATACATTTTATTGAATTTCGTTTTAGGCTACATTCACACAACAGTAAAAAATGTCCGCTTTCAGAACAATGATGTTCTATGGGTATATTCACACGGCCTTTTTTTAACCACCCGTGAATATTGGCCGTCAAAAAATAGAACATGTCCTATTTTTGGCCGCTTTCACGGCCAGACGGCCCCCATAGAAGTCAATGGATCAATTTTTAACGGCCGTCAATACATGTAACAGCCGTTAAAAACGGTTCTGTGATTTGGGGATTCAAGAGCCAAGGGAACTATTGGCTCCCTTGCTGGTAATCGGCGGCGCAATGACACATACTCACCGTTGCAGCGCCGTCCTCTACAGTTGTGGTCTCTAGTCTCATGGGTTCTGAGAAGGTGACGAGATGACGTCTTCACGCCGCCTTCGCAAAACCAGTGAGACTAGAGATCACTCGTGACGTAGACGGTCATACATCAGTGAGTATGTAGGGCATTCAGGCTGACAAAAATTACGGATATTGTTGCGCTCACTACTATGGTAGCATGGCGCTAGTACAGGGGACATTGTTGTCTACTGTAGCAAATTTTTCGGCACGGTCCTGAATTTACAGAGAGAGTCCCGGAAGATTACCACAGGAAGGGGGGGTGTGGTGCTTTCTCCGGAGAGGTGTCTGTGTCATCATCTACAGGGTGGCTGTGTGCTATCGTCTACAGGGGGCTGTGTGCCATCGTCTACAAGGGGGCTGTGTGCCATCATCTACATGGGGCGGTGTGCCATCATCTACAGGGGGGCTGTGTGCCATCATCTACAGGGGGGCTGTGTGCCATCATCTACAGGGGGTCTGTGTTTTATCATCTACAGGGGGTCTGTGTGGCATCATATACAGGGGGTCCGTGTGCCATCATCTACAGGGGGGCTGTGTGGCATCATCTACAGGGGGGCTGTGAAACAATCATGACAATGACCTTTGTTTGGGTGTTTTCAGGGGGTTGGGACAAAAGAAGCCAGACAAATGAAATTCATCAGTTTTTTTAACGGCCATGAAAAACGGATGCAAAATGGATGTCAAACGGCCATTAAAAACGGACAGACGGACTGGAAGTGTATAAAAATTTGCAGACACAATGATGCAAAACGGGCATGAAAAACTGACAGTTGATCAGTTTTTAATGGCCATTTTTTTTCACTGTCGTGTGAATGTAGCCTAAGTTCTGGATCGTCTCCATTTTAATGGATAAAGTTACCGGACAATTATCCGCCCACCGAGAGTTTATTGGACACATGGACGGCCTGGTGAGCAAATGAACTTCTTGTTTCTTTGTTTGGAGTCATGTACAGATATAGCAATCCTTATCCTGACTCTGATAACTTGCTGCAGCGTGATAATTTATCACTTAAGTCACTGAAAACCATTGAAAAAGTGAAATTAAAGTTTCTTGACACTGTGTATTCAATGTATTTAACCCCTTCGAGCTCAGCAACGTAATATTCCGTCGCCCTGACCGCCCCGTTCGCGCTCAGCGACGGAATATTATGTCGCAGGGAAAATGCATCAACATTTTCCACCGGCGCGTGCACGAGCTGTGACAGCTGCTGTTTCCGACAGCAGGCTATCACAGCTCAATACGCCGGGACCTATTGCGATGGTCCCGCCTCCACAATCGCCACTATTGGTCAGTCAGTGAGTAACTGTCCAATAGTGGCGATCGGTCTCTTCACTTCCTCTCCCTGACATCACATCCTGCCGCACCCGCCCTGAGATGGAGATAGCGTGGCGTTCAGAGCGTTTGTGAGTAGAGGGAGAGAAGAAAAAGAGTGAAAAAAAGTGAAAAAAATACAACTTTTTTCTGCTTCCCACCTCCCCAATCCACTACCCAGTCCTTTACCCTTCCTCCTTGTGTTCCCCCCACATTTTTGGTCAGTGATCTCCTATCATTGCCCACTTCTTAGTCTTCAGGACCAATTTCTTGGTCCCTGGGGATTATTTTTTTCTTTATAAAACATATAAAATAAAAAAATATATAAAAAAAAAAAAAAACGAAAAAAAAACCTGTTAATTTAGACAATTTATCTAGTTAGTTTAGTATTAGTGTTAGTTAGTGTCAGGGAACCGTCAAAAAGCATAGTTAGGTATAGCGTCAGGAATCCATCACCATAGTTAATCTAGCGTTAGGGGTCCATCACAGTAGTTAGGTTTAGCGTCAGGGAAGCTCGGAATAATCTAGATAGGTTTAGTGTCAGGCACCCGTCACCGTAGTTAGGTTTAGTGTTAGGGAAGCTCAGAATAATCTAGTTAGGTTAAGTGTCAGAGAATAGTCGCCGTAGTTAGAATTAGTCTCAGGGAAGTTCAAATAAAATCTAGTTAGGTTTAGTGTTAGGAACCCTCGCCCTTGTTAGGTTTAGTCTCAGGGAAGCCCACTCGTTCTATAAAAACACCAATTTTTTGAGCTGTTTTAGGTAGCAGCCTATTGCTCCTAGTTAGGAAAGCAATCAAACATGTCCCAACGGACATTTAGTGCCGAAGAGGCATATTCATTTCTTGCCTCCGACACAGAGTCGTCGGATGGTGAGACTCTGTTTTATTTATCCACCTCCTCATCCAGTGATGAAGAAGAGGAACCTCCTAGGAGATGCCCCTTGACCACCAGTGCAGTTGAAGCCCCCGAGCAAAATGACCCCGCCGCAGTTCAAGCCCCCATTTGGACCCCCACACCAGACATTTATGAGCCCAAAATCCCAGAGTTAAAATTTAATACGGCAGGGCTCAGTGAAATGGGCTTTTTCAAGTTCTTCTTCACTGATGACTTTATAGATCTTATGGTCTCCCAGACAAATTTATATGTCCAACAGTATATTACTAAGAACCCTACATCATTTTATGCCCAATCCTACAGGTGGACCCCTGTAGATGTAGCAGAGTTGGGCAAGTTCTGGGGACTTCACTTGAACATGGGACTTCTGAAAAAGCCATCCATTAGGACCTACTGGAACATGGACATCTTATACCATACCCCCAATGTACCGTATGGCCATGTCCAGGATGCATTATGAGGCAATATTTTGCTTCTTAAATTATAAGGATAATGAGCAGTGCCCACCCCGAGATGACCCCAGTTTCGACCGTTTGTACAAACTGAGACCCCTATTAGACCATTTCAGTGCTCGGTTTGCCCAAGCATACACCCCCGAGAAGTGTATTTCTATTGATGAGTCCCTGGTACATTTTAAAGGGAGGCTTCAATTCCGCCAGTACCTGCCGAGTAAGAGGGCAAGGTATGGCGTAAAGATGTATAAGCTGTGCGAGAGTGCATCATGGTATACCTACAAATTTAGGATGTATGAAGGGAAGGACAGCAGTATTCAGCCCCCAGAATGCCCCCCCTTACTGGGAATTAATGCAAAAATTGTGTGGTATTTGGTGCACCCACTGCTGGACCAGGGTTACCACCTCTACTTGGATAATTTTTATACCAGCGTCCCACTCTTCAAGTGCCTGGCTTCCAGAAGTCCTGCGGCATGCGGCACTGCTAGAAAAAATCTGAGAGGCCTCCCTAAGATTCTGCTTGGGCAAACACTCAGAAGGGGTGAGAGCAGGGCACAATCTAGCAGCAACATATTGTGTGTCAAGTACAAGGACAAGAGAGATGTCCTTGTATTAACAACAATACATGGCCACACCAGTACCCATGTACCTGTACAAGGTACCAGTAAAGAGACCCCCAAACCAGACTGCATCCTGGACTACAATAGGTACATGGGAGAGGTTGACTTGTCAGATCAAGTCCTGAAGCCCTACAGCGCCATGCGGAAATCGAGGGTGTGGTATAAGAAGCTGGCCGTGCACATCATACAGATGGAATTGTACAATGCGTATGTGCTACGTCGATGTGCAGGCCAGAGGGGAACTTTCCTGGAATTTCAAAAGGTGATTATCAAGAACCTAATCTTTAGGACCAAGAATAGGGAGCATCCAGTACTTCTGGAAGCGAGGCCAGACGCATCGTACCAGGGCAACACTTTCCAGGAGAAGTTCCCCAAACTGGCAAGAAGGGAAAAAGTCAAAAGAGGTGCAGAGTCTGCTCAAAGAGGGGGATAAGGAGGTAAACAATATACGAATGCGACACGTGTCCCGAAAAACCAGGGCTCTGTATGAAAGATTGTTTTCGAATTTATCATACATCCCTTAATTTTTAATTTACCCTGATACACTCCGCACAGCTTATGCCCCTCATCTTTCCCTTCTGAGCCCTGCCGTGTGCCCAGGCAGCTAATAACAGCCACTGTAAAGGATCTGCCAGGCACAGCGGGGTTAACGCCCATAGGTAATCAGTCGACACCTGAGTCTATGTCTCTGAGACTGACTCCAGCTTCCACCACTCAGGCTGGCAGGCTTAGGAGTGAGAGAGCCTATCGCAGCCTGGCCAGACTCAGCTAGCTCCCGCCCTCTGTCTATTTATACCTGCCTTTCCTGTTCCTCCAGTGCTTGTGATTCTTCTCGTGTGGTTTCCTGGCCCAGCTACAGCTCCTGACTATTTGATCCTGCTCCATACTGACTCTGGCTTACTAACTACTCTTCTGCTCTGCGTTTGGTACCTCGTACACTCCTGGTTTGACTCGGCTCGTTCACCTCTCTTGTTGCTCACGGTGTTGCCGTGGGCAACTGCCCCATTTCCCTTAGCTTTGTGTACCCTTGTCTGTTTGTCTCGTGCACTTACTGGGCGTAGGGACCGCCGCCCAGTTGTACCCCGTCGTTGCAAGTAGGCAGGGACAGAGTGGCGGGTAGATTAGGGCTCACTTGTCCGTTTCCCTACCCCTATCATTACATAATCACAAGCCCGTTACCTAGTCTACCCTGGTCCCTGTCTCTACTATGGACCCCCTTGAGACCCTGGCCCAGCAAATGCAGGGTCTCTCCCTACAGGTCCAGGCCCTGACTCAGAGGGTCAACCAGCCTGACACTACCATGGTAGTGCCCCTCACCTCACCCCTTGAACCCCACCTCAAGTTGCCTGACCGGTTCTCAGGGGACTGGAGGACTTTTCTCTCCTTTCGGGAGAGTTGTAGGCTTTACTTTCGCTTAAAGCCTCACTCCTCAGGTTCTGAGAGCCAGTGTGTGGGTATAATTATGTCCCGGCTCCAGGAAGGGCCCCAAGAGTGGGCCTTCTCCTTGGCTCCTGTTGCCCCTGAACTTTCCTCCGTTAATCGTTTCTTTTCTGCTCTTGGACTCATTTATGACGAGACTGACAGGACTGCCTTTGCCGAGAGTCAGCTGGTGACCTTACGTCAGGGTAAGAGACCTGTTGAGGAGTATTGTTCTGACTTTAGGAAGTGGTGCGTAGCTTCTCGGTGGAATGACCCTGCCTTAACCCCTTCCCGCCCAATCACGTACATTTACATGATTAAAGCTGGTGGCTTACCGCCTTTTCACGTAAATGTACGTCATGGAGATGAAGCTGGCTCAGGAGCTGAGCCAGCGACATCACCGCCGGGTGACAGCTGTATGTTACAGCTGTCACCCTGAGGTATCGGCCAGGACCGGAACTAGCATCCGATCCGGCCGATTAACCCCTCACATGCTGCGTTCAATAGAGATCACAGCATGTGAGGAGTTTATAGCCACCGGCACCCCAGCAACGTGATCGCTGGGTTGCCGGTGGCTGCAAAGGCGATCGGAGGGCTAATACTTACCTCCCGATGAGCCTGTAACGGAATCCTCCTATGCCCCGTCGTCGGCGGGGCCCAGGAGGCTTCCGGTACCATCGGCAAGATGGCGCCGGCTCAGCTTCCGGCTCAGAAGCTGAGCCGGCGTCATCAGCAGTGGGTGTCCGCTGTATGTTACAGCGGACACCCCGATCTATTGCCAGGAACCGGAGCTAGCTCCGATTCCTGGCATTAACCCCTTCGATGCAGCGATCCATTGTGATCGCTGCATCCTAGAGGTTTGTAGCAAATCGGCAGCCTTGCCACGCGATGGCAAGGCTGGCGACTGCTACCATGGCAACAGGAGCCCTAACAATGGACTCCTGTCTGCCATTACGTAAGCTGATTAGGCCCCGCCCAGAGGCGGAGCCAGATCGGCTTGCTGTCAGTGAACAACTGACAGTTCCAATACATTGCACTACATAGGTAGTGCAATGTATTAGAACATCAAACAAACAGTTGGACATTCAAGTCCCCTAGTGGGACTAAAGAAAAGTGTCAAAAAGTAAAAATAAAAGTTGCAAAACATACAATAAAAGTTTCAAATAATAACACAAAACACAATCGCCCTTTTTCCCTTATCAAGTCATTTATTATTGAAAAAAATAATAAAGCCATACATGTTTGGTATCACAGCGACCGTAATGACCTGAACTATAAAAATATTATGTTATTTATCCAGCGCAGTGAACGCCGTAAAAAAAAAACTCAAAAACACTGCCATAATTATTGTTTTTTTGGTCACCGTCTTCCAAAAATTTAAATAAAAAGTGATCAAAAAGTCGCATGTATCCAAAAACGGTACCTATAAAATCTATACCTCGTCTCGCAAAAAACAAACCCTCACACCGCTCCATCGACGAAAAAATGTAAAAGTTATGGCTCTCACAACATCGCGGCAGAAGAAATACATTCTCTTTCCAAAAGTAATTTTATTGTGCAAAAAGTTAGAAAAAAGTTCTATAAATTTGGTATCGCCGTAATCGTACTGACCCGCAGAATAAAGGTAACATGTAGTTTATAACGTACGGTGAACGCTGTATATAAAAAAAAAACAAGCTATGGCAGAATTGCTGTTTTTTTGTCACCTTGCCTCCCAAAAAAGGATAACAAGTGATCAAAAAGTTGCATGTACCCCAATATGTACCAATAAAAGCTACAGCTCGTCCCGTAAAAAAACAGCCCTCATACCGCTACGTCTATGAAAAAATAAAATAAGTTAAGGCTCCAATAAGTCAGGAAAGAAAAATATGCAGTTGTGCCCGAGGGGAACATTTCTTCTGTTTCAAAAGGCGATGCATCAAGGCACTAAAATTAGGGAACCAGGAAGGGGAGAGCCCAAATATATCTGCTGGAAGCGACGGTGCCCATATTATACCAGGACAACACTTTCCCGGCAAAATTCCCCAAACTTCAAAGGTGCGGAGTGTGGACCAAAAGGGGCATAAGGAATGACGCCAGTTATCAGTGCGACACCGGCCTGTGCAGAAAGGATTGCTTCACATCGTAACACACATCTATGGATCATTTTATTATATTTTTTACCTTCTTATTATACCACCTGACTATGCCCCGATGTACTCTGCCGAGCTCACATATGCCCCACATTATAAACGGAAACAACAGTGATACTCCAAACAAAACTATTACCAAGCAAATTCCACGCTCCAAAAGCCAAATGGCGCTCCCACCGATCAGAGCCCTACAGCATGCCCAAACAGCTGTTTATGTCCACATATATGGCATCGCCATACCCGGGAGAACCCTTTTTTTTTTTTTTAAAACATATTTTTATTGATTTTCTGAAAATTTTTCACATAACATGATATGCAATAAACTGTTACAGGAATATAGTCACCTATTGTTGATGGTATGAAAAAACACATTCCTACAATGACACTAAGCTCATAGTTGTTTACATCATTATGTGACAGTTATTGAAGGTCATTACAGAAATTTCCATAACATTTGGTGAACAGCGTTAACAATGAATATCCCTGAGAAACAATGCATACAAAACTTATTTAATATACGTATAAACATGAATAACCTAAACTGGAGCCACATGAAGCTACATTCCTAACCGAGTTGGCCTAGATATCATTTCAAAGTTATAGATATTATGTTCTACGTGTTCTCAACACTCCTAAGGTGCCCTTAAGATCCTCTATCAGGTACCAAGGTGATCCCGTGAATGGATCGATCATTTTGCATATCTCCTCCCCCGAGAAATGCTCTGTTATGAATAGTTTCCATTTCCCAAAAAATCTCCCCCCTTGTGCATCTTTGTGTTTTAGAACATCCATTCTATCTAAATAGAATAGGCTTTTCATCCCCTGTACAACCTCACTTGATTGCGGGATATCTGGTACCAACCATTTCTGGAGTATGCATCGTTTTGCCACCATCAATGCCGCATGTGTAATGGGGGGCAAGTGGGTTACTTCTGTGTCATCTGACCCTCCATCATGCTGGACATGTAAAAGAACTTCCATTGGCCCCAGGAGCCCCTTAAATTTGCTTATTTGTTGCACTAAAGATGTCATTTCTTTCCAAAATGGCTGTATTTTGGTGCATGCCCAAAACCCATGGTACATGTCTGTGCGAGGTGATCCACACCTCGGGCATGAAGTCTTTCTATCTGGTTTAGTTATGGAAGGGGGCAAGGTGAACGCATATATGGCATGATGGAGGATTTTTAAGTGGGTTTCTCTCCATTTCTCGCTTGTTATATGTTTTCTGAGATCCACCAACCCCATTTCCACATGTTTGGCAATATTAGGCAAGCCAAATAGCTTTTCCCATTTCATAAATGCCTGAGCTGGTGTCACCTTTAATAGCACTGGCTTTAGGGTGTTATACAGTTGCGATATGGACCTGTGGTGTGTGCTTAGGAACCATGAGTCAAACAGGTTGGGGTGGGTCTCGTCGGATATGTCCGCCAGTTTTGCTTTGCATGGAGATAATATTTGATAATATTGTAGATGTTGGGGATGGTCAAAATTGTACTTTGTCTGTATTTCCTGCAGGGTCAGCCATCTCCCTTCCTGTTCCTGGAACATGTCACCCAGAGTCGCTATCCCTCTCTCTCTCCATCTCTGGAGTAGCTGACTATGCCTTCCCGCCCACAAATCTGGATGTCTCCATATAGGCATGTGTTTTGAAATGCGATATGGAAGACCATAATGCTTACGCAATACTTTCCATGTGATAATGGTATCCCGTAGTAGGGCCGATCTCTTAATGTTAGTGGGCAGGGACGCAAATGCTGTATGCACTAAAGCCATAAGATCCCATGGTTTTGCTAGCTGCCTTTCTAGGTTGATGTTGGAATGGCATCCGGTGCCATGTTGCCAATCCAGCAAGTGTCTGCTCAAGCATGCCAGGTTGTATCCCCGTATGTTAGGGAAGTTAATGCCCCCCTCTTCTTTTCTTAACATAAGTTTTGCCAGTGCTATTCTCGGTTTTCTTCCCCCCCATATGAATTTAGTGAAGGACGAATTTAGTGTATTGATATCCCCGTGTTTGATTAGTAATGGAATGGTTTGTAAGGGGTATAGTAGTTTTGCAAATCCCGACATTTTGACCAAGGCACACCTTCCCAGGAGTGAAAGGGGCAGTCCGTGCCACCTCAGAAGATCCGCCTGTATGTCCCGTATCAAAGGGGGATAATTTAGATCATATAGGGAGCTAGGTGCTCGCCCCACCTTGATGCCCAAATACGTGATCTGTGACCGCACTATCTCCACATCTAGAGCATCCAATAGTTGACCATGACTACCCTCCTTCGGTCCCAAATCTAGCAGTTGGCACTTTGAATAATTAATTTTATATCCTGAATATTCCCCAAAGTCACTTAGCGTCTGAAATACCCGTGGAACGTCCCGTGAGGGGTTTGCTAGGAATAAAAGTATGTCATCTGCGAACAGTGTTTCCTTAACCTCCATTTCCCCCACCGAGATGCCTCTGAATACCTCTGAAGATTTCAAATGTCTTGCCAGTGGCTCCAATGCCAGATTAAACAGCAATGGAGACAGCGGGCAGCCTTGTCTTGTGCCTTTATATAAGCGAAACGGCTGAGATAGAAACCCTGTGGTGCAGATCCTAGCATTAGGGGACTTATAAATGTGTCGCAGTAGGTTTCGAAAAGCCCCGGTAATCCCTACTCTGTCCAAAACCGCATCCAGCCACTTCCATCTAACGTTGTCGAATGCTTTTTCAGCATCCAGCAAAAGCGGGAGAACCCTTTTAACAATTTTTGAGGTGTGTGTCCCCAGTGGCACAAGCTGGGCACGACATATTTGACAATGAATTGGCATATCTAGGGCAAAATTTTAATTTGTACCTTCGGCAGCGCAATCATTTATGGAAAAGACATGTGGGGTGAAAATGCTCACTACACTCCTTAATAAATGCCTTGAGGGGTGTAGTTTCCAAAATGGGGTCACTTCTCAGGGGTTTCTTTTATTTCACATCTGAGCCTCTGCAATTGTGAACCAATACTTTATATGTCGCCAAATTAGGCCTCAATTTTACATGGTACTTTTTCACTCCTGAGCCCTGTCGAATGTCCAGGCAAAAGATTAGGGCCACACGTAGGGTGCTTCTAAAACCGGGAAACACCGCATAAAAATTGAGAGCTGTCTTGTTATGGTGGCACAAGCTGGGCACCACATATTGGCGTATCTAAGGAAAAATTCCCAATTTCACTCTCCCACATCGTGTGCACACGAATTTCTGCAAAACACCTGTGGGGTTAACATGCTCACTACACCCCCTAGGTGAATACCTTGAGGGTGTTGTTTCCAAAATGGGGTCACTTCTGGGGGGGACTGTTTTGGTTCAACAGGGACTTTGCAAATGCAACATAGCGACCAGAAACCAAATGCAGCAAAATCTGTACACCAAAAGCAAATGGTGCTCCTTCCCTTCTGAGCCCTGCCGTGTGTCTAAACAGCAGTTTATGACCACGTGTGGGGTATTGCCGTACACCAGAGAAGTTGCTTTACAAATGTTGGGGTTCTTTTTTTCCTTTATTTGTTGAGAAAATTAAAAATTTTGAGCTAAAGCTACGTCTTATTGACGAAAAAGGATTTTTTTTATTTTCACTGCCCAATTCTAATAAAATCTATGAAACACCTGTGGGGTCAAAATGCTCACTACACCCCTAGATGGATTCCTCAAGGGGTGTAGTTTTCTCAATGGAGTCACTTTTTTGGCGTTTTCACTGTTTTGTCCCCTCAGGGGCTTTGCAAATGCGACATGGCCTCCGCAAACCATTCCTGCTAAATTTGAGCTCCAAAAGCCAAATGGCGCTCTTTTCCTTTTAAGCCATGCCGTGTGTCCAATCAGCCATTTATTACCACATGTGGGGTATTGTTTTACTCGGGAGAAATTGCTTTACAAATGTTGCGGTGCTTTTTCTCCTTTAGTCCTTGTGGAAATTAGAAAAAATTAGCTAAACCTACATTTTCTTTGAAAGAATGTAGATTTTAATTTTCACGGCCTACTTCCAATAATTTCTGCAAAAAACCTGCGGGGTCAAAATGCTCATTAGACCCCTAGATAATTTCCTCAAGGGGTGTAGTTTCCCAAATGGGGTCACTTTTGGTGGATTTCCACTGTTTTAGCACCGAAAGAGCCTTTCAAACCTGACATGGTGCCTAAAATATTTTCTAATAAAAAGGAGGCCCAAAATCCACTGGGTGCTCCTTTGCTTCTGAGGCCGGTGCTTCAGTCCATTACCACACTAGGGCCACATGTGGGGTATTTCTAAAAACTGCAGAATCTGGGCAATAGATATTGAGTTGCGTTTCTCTGGTAAAAACGTCTGTGTTACAAAAAAAATAGATTAAAAATGAATTTCTGCAAAAAAAAAATGAAATTTTAAAATTTCACCTCCACGTTGATTTAATTTCTGTGAAACATTTAAAGAGTTAAGAAACTTTCTAAATGCTGTTTTGAATACTTTGAGAGGTGAAGATTTTAAAATGGGGTGACTTTTTGGCAGTTTCTAATATATAAGGCCCTAAAATCTACTTCACAACTGAACTGGCCCCTGTAAAAATAGCCTTTTGAAATTTTCTTGAAAATGTGAGAAATTGCTGCTAAAGTTCTAAGCCTTGTAACGTCCTAGAAAAATAAAAGAATGTTCAAAAAACGATGCAAATATAAAGTAGACATATGGGGGATGTTAATTAGCAACAATTTTGTGTGGTATAACTGCCTGTCTTACAAGCAGATACATTTACATTTAGAAAAATGCTAATTTTTGCAATTTTTCACACAATTTTGGTGTTTTTCACTGATAAATATTGAATTTATCGACCAAATTTTTCCACTATCATAAAGTCCAATGTCTCACGAGAAAACAATCTCAGAATCGCTTTGATAGGTAAAAGCATTCCGGAGTTATTACCACATAAAGTGAAATATGTCAGATTTGAAAAAATGGGTCTGGTCCTGAAGGCCAAAATGAGCTTGGTCCTGAAGGGGTTAAAGGGAATGTGTTGCCAGAAAAACATGTTTTTTTAAAAAAAATTAAACATTTAGTGTGTGGGTGATTAAACATTGTTCAAATTTTTTTTTTGCACGAGCCAGGAAATATTATAAATTATTTCTAATTTATAATACTACCCATTTTTGGTCACTAGATGGAGCTGTTCCCAAAATTGCAGCATTGCAACATTGGGTTAAAAGCCCTCGCTCTAGTGAGCTCTCGGCATCCCCCCCTCCTTTATCCTGGCTAGTGCCGGGATAAACGAGGGGTTTGAACCTCCTACACTGTGTGTCGCCATTTTTTGAGCTAACCCACAGTGTAGTAGGTTTACATACAGTAGTAAACACACAAAAACACGAACATACATTGAAATCGCTTACCTGCTCCTGCCGCCGCGGCTCCCTCCGGCCCGTCCGCTCCGTTTGCTGTCGCTGGTGCAAGTGCATAAATCCGGAAGCCGCGACCGGAAGTAGTAATATTACTGTCCGGCCGCGACTTCCGGTCCACAGGAAAATGGCGCCGGACGGCGCCAATTTAGAATAGGACTGTGTGGGAGCGGCGCATGCGCAGTTCCCACACAGACGCCGTACACTGCAGTCAATGGGACGGGAGCCGTTCGCAGTCCCTATGGGACTGTGGCTGCCGTATTCCATGTCTGTATGTGTCGTTAATCGACACACACAGAAATGGAACAAAAAATGGCAGCCCCCATAGGGAAGAAAAAGTGTAAAAATAAGAAAAAGTAAAACACAAACACACAAATGAATATAAACGTTTTTAATAAAGCACTAACATCTTTAACATATAAAAAAATAATTTGTGATGACACTGTTCCTTTAAGGTGCCAGTTTAGGTTGGGTCTGTCGAACGCCCTGAAAGACCTGCTAGTTAGCTATCCCTCTTCTGACTCCCTAGACCAGGTTATGGCTTTAGCGGTACGACTTGACCGACGTCTCAGGGAACGACAACTTGAAAGTTTTTGTGTTTTCCCCTCTGACTCCCCCATGTTGCCTCCCGAGGTCCCGTTGCTTCGCTCTTCCACGGAAGACTCGGAGGTACCTATGCAACTCGGGGCCTCCTTGTCCCCTCGACAACGTAGAGAGTTCCGCAGGAAGAATGGTCTCTGCTTCTATTGTGGGGATGACAAGCATCAAGTGAACACCTGTCCTAGGCGTAAGAATAAGCAGCCGGAAAACTTCCGCGCCTAAGTGATCATCGGGGAGGTCACTTGGGCGCACAGGTATTTCCCGTAAATATGAAACGTAATAAAATCTTGCTTCCCTTTCAGGTCTCTTTTGGTGGTAGGTCTGCTACCGGCAGTGCCTTCGTGGATTCAGGGTCTTCTACTAATATCATGTCTGTGGAATTTGCTATGTCTCTAGCTATGCCTTTGATTGATTTGCCTAAACCTGTTCCGGTAGTGGGTATCGACTCCACTCCTCTTGCTAACGGTTATTTTACACAGCATACCCCTGTTTTTGAACTCCTTGTTGGCTCCATGCATTTGGAGCAGTGCTCTGTACTGTTGATGAAGGGATTATCGTCCGATTTGGTTTTAGGCCTTCCCTTGTTGCAGTTGCATAATCCCACGTTTGACTGGAATACTGGGGAGCTTACCAAATGGGGTAATGAATGCTTGACGTCATGTTTTGCTGTTAATTCTATTTCTCCCCCTGAGGAGGTGAACACGCTACCTGAGTTTGTGCAGGACTTCGCTGATGTTTTCTCTAAGGAGGCCTCCGAAGTGTTACCTCCTCATAGAGAATACGATTGCGCTATCGAATTGCTACCAGGAGCTAAGCTCCCTAAGGGTAGGATATTTAATCTTTCTTGTCCCGAACGTGAAGCCATGAGAGAGTATATCCAGGAATGCCTGGCCAAGGGTTACATTCGCCCCTCTACTTCTCCGGTAGGTGCTGGCTTCTTCTTCGTAGGGAAGAAGGATGGTGGTCTTAGGCCGTGCATTGACTACCGTAACTTAAATAAGGTCACTGTAAGGAACCAGTATCCCCTTCCTTTGATTCCTGATCTCTTTAACCCCTTAAGGACTGAGCCTGTTTTGGCCTTAAGGACACAGCCTATTTTTTCAAATCTGACATGTGTCACTTTATGTGGTAATAACTCCGGAATGCTTTTACCTATCCAAGCGATTCTGAGATTGTTTTCTCGTGACACATTGGACTTTATGTTACTGGCAAAATTTGCTCGATACATTAAGTATTTAATTGTGAAAAACATCAAAATTTAGCGAAAAATTGCAAAAATTAGCATTTTTCTAAATTTATATGTATCGGCTTGTAAGACAGATAGTAATACCACACAAAATTGTTGCTAATTAACATCACCCATATGTCTACTTTAGATTGGCATCGTTTTTTGAACATCCTTTTATTTTTCTATGACCTCACAAGGCTTAGAACTTTAGCAGCAATTTCTCACATTTTCAAGAAAATGTCAAAAGGCTATTTTTACAGGGCCCAGTTCAGTTGTGAAGTGGATTTTAAGGCCTTATATATTAGAAACCCTCGATAAGTCACCCCATTTTAAAAACTTCACCCCTCAAAGTATTCAAAACAGCATTTAAAAAGTGTATTAACCCTTTAGATGTTTCACAGGAATTAAGGCAAAGTAGATGTGAAATGTTCAAATTTCTTTTTTTTTTTGCAGAAATTCATTTTTCATCTATTTTTTTTGTAACACAGAAAGTTTTACCAGAGAAATGCAACTCAATATCTATTGCCCAGATTCTGCAGTTTTTAGAAATACCCCACATGTGGCCCTAGTGCACTTATTGACTGAAGCACCGGCCTCAGAAACAAAGGAGCACCTAGAGGATTTTGGGGCCTCCTTTTTATTAGAAAATATTTTAGGCACCATGTCGGGTCTGAAAGGCTCTTGCGGCGCCAAAACAGTGGAAATCCCCCAAAAGTGACCCCATTTTGGAAACTACACCCCTTGAGGAAATTATCTAGGGGTATAGTTAGCATTTTGACCCCGCAGGTTTATTGCAGAAATTATTGGAAGTAGGCCGTGAAAATGAAAATCTACATTCTTTTAAAGAAAATGTAGGTTTAGCTAATTTTTTCTAATTTCCACAAGGACTAAAAGGAGAAAATGCACCACTACTTTTGTAAAGCAATTTCTCCCGAGTAAAACAATACCCCGCATGTGGTCATAAACGGCTGTTTGGACACACGGCGGAGCTTAGAAGGGAAAGAGTGCCATTTGTCTTTTGGAGATCAAATTTAGCAGGAATGGTTTGCGGAGACCACGTCACATTTGCAAAGCCCCTAAGGGACCAAAACAGTGAAAACACCAAAAAAGTGACTCCATTTAGGAAACTACACCCCTTGAAGAATCCATCTAGGGGTGTAGTGAGCATTTTGAACCCACAGGGGTTTCATAGATTTTATTAGAATTGGGCAGTGAAGATAAAAAAAAAACATTTTTTTCCAATAAGACGTAGCTTTAGCTCAAAATTTTTCATTTTCTCAACAAATAAAGGAATAAAATAACCCCAACATTTGTAAAGCAACTTCTCTGGAGTACGGCAATACCCAATTTGTGGTCATAAACGGCTGTTTGGGCATACGGCAAGGATCAGAAGAGAAGGAGTGCCATTTGGCTTTTGGAGCACAGATTTTGCTGGATTGGTTTCTTGACACCATGTCACTTTTGCAAAGCTCCTAAGGTACCAGTACAGTGGAACCTCCCCAAAAGTGACTCGATTCACGAAACTACACCCCTTGAGGAATTCATCTAGGGGTGTAGTGAGCATTTTGACCCCACAGGTGTTTCATAGATTTTATTAGAATTGGGCAGTGAAAATAAAAAAAATCCTTTTTCTTCAATAAGACGTAGTTTTAGCTGAAAATGTTTCATATTCTCAACAAATAAATGAAAAAAAGCACCCCAACACTTGTAAAGCAACTTCTCCTGTGTACGGCAATACCACATATGTGGTCATAAACTGCTGTTTGGGCACAGAGTAGGGCTCAGAAGGGAAGGAGCGCCATTTGGCTTTTGGAGTACAGATTTTGCTGGATTGGTTTCTGGGCGCTATGTCGCATTTGCAAAGTCCCTGTGGGACCAAAACAGTGGAAACCCCCCAGAAGTGACCCCATTTTGGAAACTACACCCCTCAAGGTATTCACCTAGGGCTGTAGTGAGCATATTAACCCCACAGGTGATTGGCAGAAATTGGTGTGCACTCGATATTGCAGAGTGAAAATGGTTTTTCAATAGATATACCAATATGTGGCGCCCAGCTTGTGCCACTGGAGACACACACCCCAAAAATTGTTAAAAGGGTTCTCCCGGGTATGGCGATGCCATATATGTGGAAGTAAACTGCTGTTTGGGCACACTGTAGGGCTCAGAAGGGAGGTAGCGCCATTTGGCTTTTGGAGCGTGGATTTTGCTTGTAGTAGTTTTGTTTTGAGTCTTACTGGTGTTTCAGTTTATAATGTCGGGGCACATGTAAGGCGGGCGGAGTATATAAGGGGCATAGTCAGGTGGTATAGTGGGGTAAAAAAAAACAATAAAATAATCCATAGATGTGTGTTATGCTGTGACACAATCCTTTCTGCACAGGCCGGTGTCGCACTAATAAATGGTCTTTACTTATTCCCCTTTTGGTCCACACTCGGCACCTTTGAAGTTTGGGGAATTTTGCTGGGAAAGTGTTGTCCAAGTATAATACGGGCGCCCTCACTTCCAGCAGATATGTTTGGGCCCACCCCTTCCTGGTTCCCTAATTTTAGGGGCCTTGATAATTCGCCACTTGAAACAGAAGAAATGTTCCCCTCGAGCCGGCACAACTACATATTTTTCTTTCCTGATTTATTGGTGCCTTGACTAATTTTATTTTTTCATAGACGTAGTGGTATGACGGCTGGTTTGTTGCGGGACGGGCTGTAGTTTTTATTGGTACCATTTTGGGGTACATGCGACATTTTGATCACCTGTTATCCTTTTTTTTTTGGGAGGCAAGGTGACCAAAAAACAGCAATTCTGGCATATTTTTTTAGTTTTTTTTATACAGCGTTCACCACGCATTATAAATTACATGTTACTTTTATTCTGCAGGTCAGTCCGATTCCGGTGATACCTAATTTATAGCACTTTTTATGTTTTACAACTTTTTGCACAATAAAATAACTTTTGTAAAGCGAATGGATTTTTTCTGTCGCCAAGTTGTGAGAACCATAACGGTTTTAATTTTTCGTCGACGGTGCTCTATGAGGGCTTGTTTTTAGCGAGACGAGTTATAGTTTTTATAGGTACCATTTTTAGGTACATGCGACTTTTTGATCACTTTTTATTAAAATTTTTGGAAGACAAAGTGACCAAAAAATAGCAATTATGTCAGTATTTTTTAGTTTTGTTTTTTTACGGCGTTCACTGTGCGGAATAAATAACATAATATTTTTATAGTTCAGGTCGTTACGGTCGCAGCGATACCAAATATGTATGGCTTTATTATTTTTTTCAATAATAAAATGACTTGATAAAGGAAAAAGGGCGATTGTGTTTTGTGTTATTATTTGAAACTTTTATTGTATGTTTTACAACTTTTATTTTTACTTTTTTTACACTTTTTTTTACACTTTTCTTTGGTCCCACTAGGGGACTTGAAGGTCCAACTGTTTGTTTGATGTTCTAATACATTGCACTACCTATGTAGTGCAATGTATTAGAACTGTCAGTTGTTCACTGACAGCAAGCCGATCAGGCTCCGCCTCCGGGCGGGGCCTAATCGGCTAACGTAATGGCAGATAGGAAGCCATTGTTAGGCATCCTGTTGCCATAGTAGCAGTCGCCAGCCTTGCCATCGCATGGCAAGGCTGCCAATTGCATACAAACCACTTTGATGCAGCGATTGCATTGAATCGCTGCATTGAAGGGGTTAATGCCAGGAATCGGAGCTAGCTCCGGTTCCTGCCGATAGATCGGGGTGTCCGCTGTAACATACAGCGGACACCCACTGCTGATGACGCCGGCTCAGCTTCTGAGCCGGAAGCTGAGCCGGCGCCATCTTGCCGATGGTACCGGAAGCCTCCTGGGCCCCGCCGACGACGGGGCATAGGAGGATTCCGTTACAGGCTGATCGGGAGGTAAGCATTAGCCCTCCGATCGCCTTTGCAGCCACCGGCAACCCAGAGATCACGTTGCTGGGGCGCCGGTGGCTATAAACTCCTCACATGCTGCGATCTCTATTGAACGCAGCATGTGAGGGGTTAATCGGTCGGATCGGCGGCTAGCTCCGGTCCTGGCCGATACCTCAGGGTGCCAGCTGTAACATACAGCTGTCACCCGGCGGTGATGTCGCTGGCTCAGCTCCTGAGCCAGCTTCATCTCCATCACGTACAGTTACGTGGAGATGCGCGAAAAGGCCATCTCCCATCACGTAACTGTACGTGAAATGGCGCGAAGGGGTTAATCAGGTTCAGGGGGCCCAATGGTTCTCTAAGTTTGATCTACGGGGGGAGTATAACCTTATCCGCATCAAAGAGGGGGATGAGTGGAAGACTGCGTTTAACACGCCCAAAGGTCATTTCGAATACCTCGTCATGCCCTTTGGGTATTGTAATGCTCCTGCGGTCTTCCAGAATTTCATAAATGAAATTTTAAGGGATTACCTGGGGGTTTTTCTTGTAGTGTACCTTGATGACATACTGGTGTTTTCCAAGGACCTGTCCTCCCACATTGAGCATGTCAGGAAGGTGCTCCAGGTCCTTCGGGAAAACAAACTGCTTGCGAAATCCGAAAAATGTGTGTTTGGGGTACAGGAGATACCATTTTTGGGTCAAATCCTCACTCCTCATGAATTCCGCATGGACCCCGCCAAGGTCCAGGCTGTGGCGGAATGGGTCCAACCTGCCTCCCTGAAGGCGTTACAGTGTTTCTTGGGGTTCGCTAATTATTACAGGAGATTTATTGCTAACTTCTCGGTCATCGCTAAGCCTCTTACGGACCTCACTCGCAAAGGTGCTGATCTCCTCCACTGGCCTCCTGAGGCTGTCCAGGCTTTTGAGGTCCTTAAGAAGTGCTTTATCTCGGCCCCGGTGCTTGTTCAGCCCAACCAAATGGAGCCATTTATCGTGGAAGTTGACGCATCCGAGGTGGGAGTGGGGGCTGCCTTGTCCCAGGGTACCAGGTCCCTCACCCATCTCCGTCCCTGTGCCTACTTCTCCAGGAAGTTTTCGCCCACTGAGAGTAACTATGATATTGGCAACCGCGAACTCTTAGCCATTAAATGGGCATTTGAAGAGTGGCGCCACTTCCTGGAGGGGGCTAGGCACCAGGTAACGGTCCTTACCGACCACAAGAATCTTGTTTTCCTAGAATCTGCCCGGAGGCTAAACCCGAGACAAGCTCAATGGGCGCTATTTTTTACCAGTTTCAACTTTTTGGTTACCTATAGGGCTGGGTCTAAAAATATTAAGGCCGATGCACTGTCGCGTAGCTTCATGGCCAGCCCCCCTTCAGAGGAAGATCCTGCTTGTATTCTGCCTCCTGGTATAATCATTTCTTCTATTGATTCTGATTTAGTCTCAGAAATCGCGGCTGATGAAGGTTCAGCTCCCGGGAACCTTCCTGAGGACAAGCTGTTTGTTCCCCTGCAATTCCGGCTAAGGGTACTTAGGGAAAACCATGACTCCGCACTATCTGGTCATCCAGGCGTCCTGGGTACCAAACACCTCATTGCCAGAAACTATTGGTGGCCTGTGTTGCCTAAAGACGTTAAGGCCTACGTTGCCGCTTGTGAAGTTTGTGCTAGGTCCAAGACTCCCAGGTCCCGACCAGCGGCCTTACTACGTTCTTTGCCCATTCTCCAGAGACCTTGGACCCATATCTCCATGGATTTTATCACCGATTTGCCTCCATCTCAAGGCAAGTCGGTGGTGTGGGTTGTAGTAGACCGCTTCAGTAAGATGTGCCACTTTGTGCCCCTCAAGAAACTACCCAATGCCAAGACGTTAGCTACCTTGTTTGTCAAACACATCCTGCGTCTCCATGGGGTCCCTTTCAATATTGTTTCGGACAGAGGGGTACAATTTGTTTCATTGTTTTGGAGAGCCTTCTGTAAAAAGTTGGAGATTGATCTGTCCTTCTCCTCTGCCTTCCATCCTGAAACTAATGGCCAAACTGAGAGGACTAATCAATCTCTAGAACAATATTTAAGGTGTTTTATCTCTGACTGTCAATATGATTGGGTCTCATTCATTCCCCTCGCCGAATTTTCCCTCAATAACCAGGTCAGTAACTCGTCAGGGGTCTCCCCCGTTTTCTGTAATTTTGGGTTTAATCCACGGTTCTCCTCCGTTTCACCTGGTAGTTCCAACAATCCCGAGGTAGAGGTCGTTCATCGGGAACTGTGCACAGTCTGGGCCCAGGTTCAGAAGAACCTAGAGGCGTCCCAGAGCGTACAAAAAACTCAGGCTGATAGAAGACGTTCTGTTAACCCCTTGTTTATGGTCAGGGATCTGGTGTGGTTATCGTCTAGGAACTTGCGCCTTAAGGTCCCGTCCAAGAAATTTGCTCCCCGGTTTATTGGGCCGTATAAGGTAATTGAAGTCCTCAATCCTGTCTCCTTCCGACTGGAGTTGCCCCCATCTTTTCGAATACACGACGTGTTTCATGCCTCCCTCCTTAAACGCTGCTCCCCGTCCTTAGCTCCCTCGAGGAGACCTCCTGTTCCCGTTCTCACCCCTGAAGGGGTGGAATTCGAGGTGGCCAAGATTGTGGACAGCAAGATGGTCCAAGGCTCCCTCCAGTACCTGGTCCATTGGAGAGGATACGGGCCTGAGGAGAGGACTTGGGTACCCGCCCGGTATGTTCACGCTGGGGTATTGGTCAGGAAGTTCCACCTTCGTTTCCCCAATAAACCAGGTCCACTTAGAAAGGGTCCAGTGGCCCCTCATAAAAGGGGGGTACTGTAAAGGATCTGCCAGGCACAGCGGGGTTAACACCCATAGGTAATCAGTCGACACCTGAGTCTATGTCTCTGAGACTGACTCCAGCTTCCACCACTCAGGCTGGCAGGCTTAGGAGTGGGAGAGCCTATCGCAGCCTGGCCAGACTCAGCTAACTCCCGCCCTCTGTCTATTTATACCTGCCTTTCCTGTTCCTCCAGTGCTTGTGATTCTTCTCGTGTGTTTTCCTGGCCCAGCTACAGCTCCTGACTATTTGATCCTGCTCCATACTGACCCTGGCTTACTGACTACTCTTCTGCTCTGCGTTTGGTACCTCGTACACTCCTGGTTTGACTCGGCTCGTTCACCTCTCTTGTTGCTCACGGTGTTGCCGTGGGCAACTGCCCCATTTCCCTTAGCTTTGTGTACCCTTGTCTGTTTGTCTCGTGCACTTACTGAGCATAGGGACCGCCGCCCAATTGTACCCCGTCGCCTAGGGCGGGTCGTTGCAAGTAGGCAGAGACAGAGTGGCGGGTAGATTAGGGCTCACTTGTCTGTTTCCCTACCCCTATCATTACAGCCACATGTAGGGTATTGCCGTACCCGGGAGAACCCACATTACATCTTATGGTGTGTATATCTCCAGTGGCACATGCTGGGCACACTATATCGGGCACGGACATGCCATATATATATAGAAAATTGCAAATCTCACTCTGCCCCATCTGCTGCGCATTATCTTTTACACTGTACCTGTGGGGTCAAAAGGCTCACTACACCTCTAGATGAATGTCTTAAGGGGTGTCGTTTTTAAAATGGGGTCACTTCTCAGGGGTTTCAACTGTACTGGTACCTCAGGGGCTTCTGCATACATGACTTTACACCAGAAAAACTCCAGTAGGCCAAATGGTGGTCCTTTCCTTCTGAGCCCTCCCATGGGCCCAAACGGCAGTTTATCACCATAAATGGGGTATTGCCGCACCAAGGACAAATTGGGCAACAAAATGGGGTATTTTGTTTCCTGTGAAAATAAGAAATTTTGATAAAAAATGACATCTTATTGTTCTTACACACAGGTATCCAGGCTACCAGGACTAATATTATGGGTAAGGCTATCTGAGTTATTAATGTTGGGAGTATTTTACTCTAGAAAACACCCTTTGGACACTTCTGTCCTTAACAAAACAGCTCACACTCAAACAACTAACGTTATATACGATAGCACACTGCCCTATTCATATGTCCTTAATATAAGGACTTTAAACACACCATACACTTGGTTTTCCTACTTACCTGTGTTCATATCATATAGAGTCTCTCCACTCATGTACCTTTTTAACATGTATGTTTTTATATGTATTTAATAAAATTTGTTATTCTTTTCATATATACTTGGCTCTATACTCTGTTTCTTGTGTGTGTATAGGGTTTAAGTAGAGTATAACAGAGAGAGTTCCCAGCATTATCATTCCCTTACCCCCCTACAACATTACAAATTATATTCACTTGGGACTGGTGTTGTTTTATTAAATTTCTTTTGATTCTCTTGATTTTTTTTGCTGTTTTTGACATTCCACTATGTTCTGCATAAAGCTTAGTGTCAGCTGTACTGTGACTTCTTTATCATAACGGAGCCATACCAGGCCCTTATACACCCTATATGCTTCCCCAATAGAATCCATAAAAAATAAAAGGGCCGAGCAGTGCTCCGGGGTCTTTTCGCAAATCACTCTAGCTAGATAGATAGATAGAACTTCTCCAAGGGGAGGAGGGAGAACATCTCCACATACTCATCCTTCCCTATTTGTTTCCTGACCTCCTGCTTAAGACGGGCACCGATCCCTCGAAGCAGACATACACAGCCAAGTTATCCCTGTTTACCTAATTAGGTGTCTCAGTCTGGACTGAGACCGCAACCGCCTCATAACTCACCGGAAGAGGGTTAACAAGGGAAAATGAAACAGGACCGCCCACGCGAAAACCTGGGATGGACCCGCACCCTTCACCAGGGAACCGCCCACCATGTTCAGCAGGCACACCACTGAGTCCCTCATGCATCTGCACACGCCTCCTGCTGTGTTACCCCACAGCCCCTAGCGGCAGGGGGCAAACCTGACCTAAACAATAATGGCACCAAGCACAAATAGTGATGCTTTTGAAAAGTATCAAAAAACTTTATTAAATATAGAGGACAAATGAATAAAAAGTGTCACACAATAGATATAGCAACATCTCCAGAGTGAAATACACAGGGTGAACACATGCCCATAACAATACGGATACATCTTATTTATAAAGTGTATAGTGCTAAGCAGTATATATGAAATAAGGATATATATACCATATATAATATAAATTGTCTTTAAAATACTGCAGGATGGACAAGGACATGGACAAGAAGCTAAATACAAGTAGTGATGGTCCTAGGATAGGTGCAACACATGTTCAAAAGAGTACAGCATATGAAATAACATGCCTCAATATATACCCATCTATATGACACAACCGGGATGGCGCCAACCACGACGCACGTTTCGGCACAGCCTTCATCTGGGGGTGACATCATCTCCTAACAGGTATAATATAATAATATATATATTATATAAGATATTATTATATTATATAATATAATATAAATTTCGGTATAATAATGATACAACAGTAAACTGGAGATGACCGTCCAACACTGCGAATTTAACCCCTTAATGACAATACGCCTTTTCACGGTGGTCATTAAAGGGGTTCTCTGGAAAAAAACTTTATGGTCTCATGTTTACTTGATAAAGTGGTTCTGTTTCCACTAAATGCGTTGTACCTCAAGAGACCCTCTATCTCTCTTTTTTATGTATGTTTTATTATGATCTATTGTTTTAGACAATTAATTATATATATATATTTTCTCAAAAAAGTATTGCGCCTGGATGGTGTCTCTTTTTTACAGTGGATCCCACCAGGTTCCCACTGTTTTTATCTACCTGCTCTTACTGAAGATGTCCTCAAAACTGGCTTAATGAGATGGTAGATCGGAGAGTGACTGAGGCAGTGGAGGCAAAACAGGGCGGACCTGTTGCAGGCAGCGGCTAAGGCATCTTGGCCCTCATTGGGGGACCTCTCCAGAACTCCAGTGAAGGACCTGGGCATGTAGACGAAGCCAAGGCAGACCCAGCAGAACCGGGTTGATGGCTTTAGGCAGGACGAGGAAGTTGATCTGTTCTGAGTGAAGGACTCCGATTTGTAACGTAAGTGGTTTCATGATAGCCACAATAGGATCGGGCAATGGTAGTCCATTTACAGAAGCAACAGCAAGGGATCTCTCTAGAAGAACTGTGCGTAGATGTAGTCGGTCTACTAAATCCTGCTGGATGAAATCTGCAGCTGCCCTGGAGTCAAAATAGGCAGAGGAGAAGTGTGATGTCTCTCCCGAGATGATGGTCACAGGAATAGATAATTTGGAAGAGGTTTTGATGTTTGGCATCATCCCACCTAGAGTTGCCTCTCTAGGAGCTGGAGTTTCCCGGCTTTTGTGGACATTGGCGCACGAAAGGGCCTTTAAGGCCGCAATACAAACACAGACCTGAAGAGAATCAGCGCTGTTTCTCCTGCTCGGACAACTTGACTCTGTCTACCTGCATTGGTTCCTCAGGTAGAGCAACAAGAGGGGGCAGTAGTGGTCTCTGGAACGAGGGTGCTAATCTGTGAAAACGTCTCTCCACCGAACCTCCTCATCGCGTTCCTGGATCCTCATGTTGACCCGGGTAGCCAACAGGATATGGACATCCAAGGTAGGTGGGAGGTCGCGGGCTGCCAGCTCGTCCATGGTGTGTGAGGACAGTCCATGCCATAAGTCGCCACCAATGCTTCATTGTTCCATGCCAACTCTGATGCCAGGGTACGGAAGGAGATGGCATACTCTCCTGCTGTGGACCCCCTTGATTGAGGGTTAGCAGAGTGGCTGCTGCTAAGGATGTTCGACCCGGCTTCTTGAACACGTCACAAAAAGTCTGTAAGAACAGGGCTAAGTCCGAAAATTTGGGCCCCTGTCATTCCAAGATGGGGTTCGCCCATGCGAGGGACTTGCCAGCGAGGAGGGAAATAATGAACGCTACCTTGGCCTCATCAGAGGAGAAATGGTGAGGACGCAGTCATAGCGAGGAAAAAGAGGCAGTGCAACTGTAGATCCGGAAAACAGACAGTAGGAGTATTAGGCAGTGGAACGGCAGCAGTCTCTGGGGAAGGAACAGGGAGTTGATCCAGTCGGGCGATGATGGAGTTTACAGCCACGAGGAGTTGATCCTGACGTGCATATAGATACAATATATACTATTGGGGTCCACCCCTTAGTAATTGCTGACGTGCATATAGGTCACGCATATCCGTCTGTATGACCTGAACTGTGGTCTTAGGCTGGCCAGCGGGTTCCATGGCCTGAGCGTACTGTCACAATCTAGGGAACATATGTAGCTGACTTTAACTTGACTAATAACGCATTAAATACACAGTGGAAAGATCCCTTATCTTGACCTTTTCAATGACTTCTCAATGGTTATTTTTGTGTGATATCATGCTGCAACAAGTTATCAGAGTCAAGTTAAAGATGGCTACATCTGTATGTGGACCCACTAGGCCGTGGGCTCCGGCTCAGATAGGGCTAGGTGTGGCAGGTTGCGCCAGACGAAGCGGATGGCACCAGGAATGGTAGAGGACACACAGACGTGGCATATCCAGCCGGCGGTACCACACAACTCTGATAAAAGGCAGGCACAGTTAGGAAACAGCAAGGGATACAGGAAATAGGATGCAGGGAACGGGAACTCTGGGATCAAGCAGGAAAATACTAAGGGACCCTTTGCAATACAAACATGGGAAAAGTACAAACAACACTCAAGCAAGGAGTGGAAGGGCAGAGACCTTTTTATAATCCAGGGTGCACTGGGGTAGGATAGAAAACTTTTAGGAAGTGCGCACGCTGGCCCTTTAAGGCACTCCTCGCACACTCCAGGAAGGGAAGGCCGCGCCAGCCGTGGTCTCTGGGGAGGTGGCCAGGAAGTTGCGTTCATCACAGGGTGAGCGACAGAGGTCCGCAGTCATAACACTGAGATTTTTTTTGGTGTTGTATATATGTACTGAGCAGTGGCGTAACTACCGCCGTAGCAGCCTCATGCTACGGGGCCCGTGGCATGAGGGGGCCCGTGTCGCCCGCCGGCACGGGCCCCCACCATGGCCGGAGGCTCCGCTGGCAGCCGCTATGGCTGCTACAGCGGGACGCCACTGAACACTACGGCAGAGCAGGGAGGTATCTCCCCACTCTGCCATTAACTGGTTCCCGACCGCTGGCTGTATTTTTACGGCCAGCGGTCAGGGTCCTTAAAACCTGAGCCATAGACTTTTTACGACTCCGGTTTTAACTTACTGCCCGCGCGATCGGGCTGCTGAATGTCGGGTCTCCGGCTGTCAGTGACTGCCGGGGACACTGAGGAGAGGATAGAAGCAGCTTTCGCTGCCAGCGATCACACATGTATCCCCTATCCTGTGGATAGGGGATACATGTATTTTGTAGGACACATTGTAGGTCGCAATTTTTTGGGAGGGAGGACGCTGTATGGCGTTCCCTACAGGGGGGGGGACACTGTATGGCGTTCCCTACAGGGGGGGCTGTATGGCGTTCCCTACAAGGGGGGCTGTATGGCGTTCCCTACGGGGGGGGGGCTCTATGGCGTTCTCTACAGGGGGGGGATGTATGGCGTTCCCTACAGGGGGGCCTGTATGGCGTTCTCTACAGGGGGGGCTGTATGGCGTTCCCTACAGGGGGGGCTGTATGGCGTTCTCTACAGGGGGGGCTGTATGGCGTTCTTTACAGGAGGGCTGTATGGCGTTCTCTACAGGGAGGGCTGTATGGCGTTAGCACTGTCCAATAAATATACAGTAAACAGAAGAAAATACGGTCCAGCAATCCTCATGACAATGTGATGACTTTATTAGAAAAACATTTTATAAACCACACGGCATGTTGAAGTGATGATACAAGACTGCTTACGCGCTTCGAAAGCCAACTACATTCTTCGCAAATGTACGCCATCTCCTCCAAACAGTCAATTACATCAGAAGTCCAGTTCCTTGTGCTGCGTGACTCGTGGATGCCCTATCCGTGGCGATATCCGTGTCCTTTCCACTGCTTCTCACTTGAGTCCTGTAGGCACAAAAAACATTCTGCAAGTTTCCATTGTCATCCGTGCCTGCAGATTCTGCTTTAATGATGCAACTCACTCAACTCCTTGTCTATTTCATCGTTTACTGATGCCTCTTTTAGATGCGACAGATGTATTTTTTTTTATACTTACCAGCCTGCTTCACAGGCACCATCCCTTTTTATTGGCACCTGATCAATAAGGGGGTCCTGCTCCACCACCATAACACTGCAATACTAAACAAAATCTTCCATAGACATCACAAAAACTAGACAAGCCTTTCCTCCCTTATGTTTCCCAACATTTCCTGGGACAAGTGTGTGTAGGTAGAAATCAACAAACATGTTTCCTGGCCCCAAACTTTACCCCCTCTTTCCAGTAAAGGATTGGCTTTCGGTATCACACCTCCTTGCTTTTACCTTTTTACTTTATCCTGCGTAAACATTTTTTTCAGCATCTTAAACGTCTTGCCCATTAGCCCATCTATCCCCAACATCAGACCACTTATTATCATCTGACAGATCAGAATCAGACTCAACCAGCTACTGTTGCCTTCTTCTGCTTCTCTTTACATCCAGATGCGCTGCTCCTGTAATTCCAAACATTGTGCCAGTACCCCGTGTTCTAAACATTTTGGCAACCCCAAGGTGTCCCTCTCCCATGTTGAGATTATGAGGCCCTACTGGGATATTGCTGCCTTCATCGACCCTGGATCCCTGCGCAAGGATCCTGGCACTTGGCCCATCATCGTGCCATGTTCCCTCAAATTTTTGCTAGAATGATACCATTGAGGATACCTGCCTTGCTTCCTTGATGCCATTTGCTCCAAACAATCCAGTACACCCCAAGTCCAGGTCCTTGTGCTGCATGACTTGTGGGGGCTCTATACGTGACAATATCCTGGCACCTTCCATTGCTTTCCGCTTGAGTGCTGTAAATATAAAAACATTCTGCCAGTGTCCATTATCACCTATGCCTGCAGATTATGACTGTGTAATGAAACTCACTTAAGTCCTTGTCTATTGCATCCAGGCCTTGACACATCGCAAATGTTCTTGGCAGACCAAAGCTGTCTAAAATCCCCCTACACTCCCTCACCCAATTACCTTACACCTACGTTCAGTCCCAAACCGAGCCATGTGGCCAGCATTTTGGACAAAGATACCCCTAACTTACATTATGCCTATTCCTACCAACTATCCAAGGTTCCCCACTGCTACGCCTTTCTTGGCATTTTGCCCGCTCATTACTTTTTCAATGTACAGAGCTACTGGTGGATACTGTATATAGTAACTAATGATGGACATACCGCATATAGATGAAATATTACTTCAGAGAGTCCCCCTGGCAGCAGGCAGCCGATCTCAAGAAATTCTGGAACAAAAAGTATAAACTGTGAAGATATTATGACGTGCGCTTAGTATGGTTCATCATATCAACAAATATATGTTCAGCCTATTGAAAACATCAGGGAGATTGTTCCCACAGACTTGTCATGTGTCTCTATAGGAACATTCTGGATGACATCACATTATAGAATTTCTATAGGTTGTTATTTGCTATAATACTTACATATATACAGTGGATCTTCTAGCATGTCGGCTGTCACTGGTGCCACATATTCAGATGTTATAAATGTCTGTAAAATACATAATGGGTTTAATGCACATACATAAAATAACCCCATATCTATAATGAATAATAATATATTTATTTCACACATTTCATTTTCTATCACAGGGCGAGTCCAATGCCCCTCTGCCACACAAATAACACCAGCAGTATAATGGCATATAATAGTTGGAGGACCCTGGTATAGATTTTGTATCAGGGACCAGGAGCTTATTGTTATTCTTCTATATAATCTTATCCTTAATGGAAAACTTCTAATTTGTCTTTTGTGGAATCTTTTGGACTGGAGTAAAGAGAGTAGAAAATGGTAAATTGGATTTCTGGATTCAACAGACAAAATAATTATTAAAGGGGTTCTCTGACAGTTTCATAAACCTTAGTCTAAGCCGCATATGGCTAAAAATAACAAATTGTCCCTACTCATTTTTAAAATTCCCTGTGGCTCCTGCGCTGATGGTTCTGTTGTCTTTAGTTGCTAGGCCACAGCGGTCATATACGTGTGGATAGCATGTCACGTGGCAGCTATTGTGTCACATCCAGGGCCGGCCTTAGGTTTATTGGTGACATGTGCAGTATCTGTGACGTCCTCCCCCTTATGATGCACCATGTAGTGTCCAAATAATTTAATCATACAGTGCCCAAATAACATCACCCAGTCAATAAACTAGGGATTGTATCTTTCTGTTTTTTTATATTATAGGTTTGGGCCCTAAATGCCGGATCGGCAGTGTAAGTTGAGGGTGCCCAGGCCATCTATGGTGGTAGTGCCCTCTTCAGTATTGACCAGTAATACACACTATGTGATCATTTAGAGATGCAGTTAATAAAATACACTGACCTTGGACACTCCTACTGAATACATCCGACTGAATGTAGAACGTTATGTGATGTGAGGTGGAGGGCTCTGCTTAATCTTTGATCTGCCCTCCTGGGACGTGTGGTTATCATTAACTCTTATGAGGAATTAATTCTAGGAGAAAGAAAGACAATGTATTAGGACAAATCTCAATCAATGGCAACATTTCTATCTAGAACAGAGTCCAGTCCCCAACCAGTGTAAAATTACCAAAGGGGTAAATAGGATGACCGGCTGGAGTCCAGGGATTTGGGGTGGCCCACAGCTCTGGAGCTCCATACGCCCCTAAAAATTGGACAAACAATAACGGCGCAGGGAGGAAGCGAAATGTCTGACCCGGTTGGTTGTCTATTAGGTGAGTATAATTTTTTATTTTATAGGAGCAAAGGGGGCACTATTAATATGGGGGATAAAAGGACTGAGTCAGGCTTAGAAAAGGGGGCTTCATTACTGTGGGGCCATACAAAAGGGGCATTCTGACCCAGGACATACAAAAAGTGTCATTCTAACTGTGGAGGGTATTGGTGGATACTGCATATAGTAACTAATAAGAGACGCACCTTGCATAGATGAAATATTGCTTCAGAGAGTCCCCCTGGCAGCAGGCAGCCGATCTTAAGGTGTTCTGGAAAAAACAATAATTGTGTAGTTTTATTTCTCCAGACAGACGTGTGCTCAGTATAGACCACCCAACAATGAAGGAAATGTACATTAGGGCTCATGTACACAGCAACTTCATGTGGATGGACCTGTATGGTGGCGCACAGACTGCAGTACTGGTAATGTAGACACTCTGTGTGCGCTGTGTGCTCCCCCATAAGCCAAATGTGTATTTGGAAATTACATAAATAACAAGTCCCTTATATATTACTAATACCATAATATCTTCTTTATGGAGCATTTCTATAATAATAATAATATAAAGCTGCAGCAAAATTCCCAGCGTTTACTTTTGCTACATGTGGATGAGTTTTTGAGAATGTAACTATTCACCTGTAACACTTGTGAATTTTGCCGCGCAGCAAATCTGCAGCGTCTGAATTCAGCTTTATGGCGTAGAATATAGTACTCAAATACTGCAATCATACAGTGCCCAAATAACACTGCCAGACAAGTATTGTCTGCCACACTGTAATGTAATCCATTATCAAGGAATTGTATCTGCATCCTGAGCAGTGCCCTTTACTTTTTTTACATGAAGAGTGGGATTGAGTGTTCAAGCAATGGGTGCCCCAGACATCAAGACCAGTGGCGCCCCATTCATTAGTGACAGGTGATGCACCCAGTGTAACCGCACAGGTCGCACACCCCTAAAACAGGCCCTGGATGAACAACATTGGGGAATTTGTTCCCACAGTCCTGTCATGTGTCTCTATAGGAACATTCTGGATGACATCAGATTATAGAATTTCTATAGGTTGTCATTTGCTATAATACTTACATATATACAGTGGATCTTCTAGCATGTCGGCTGTCACTGGTGCCACATATTCAGATGTCATAAATGTCTGTAAAATACATAATGGAATAAACATAAAATAACCCCATATCCATAATGAATAATAATATATTTACTTTCACACCTTTCATTTTCTATCACAGGACGAGTCAGACATTGAAAACATTTTGTAATGTTAGTGTAAACCCAGGGAACATAACTATAGGGGTGAAGAGGTTGCAGTCACACCCAGGCCCAGGTGTCCATGACTGACATTAGGGGGGGTCACAATGTGGGCAATTTACAAATGCCAATCCCCAATGCCCCCATCTCCTAGAGGAATCCCGATTTTCGCTGCTAGAAACGCGATGTCAGTGAGAGAAGCACCCAGGCGGAAAGGCAGCTGCTGAGTTGCCCGGCCGATTCTAAAACACAAGCAGTGGAAGGGAGCCAGCGCAGCGCCCCGTTCCACCTGCTGGAGGGATGCGCCCTATGTAATGGCACAGGTCGCACACCCCTAAGGCCGGCCCTGGCTACTGCTGAGCCTTATTAGGAAAATATACGGTAGCTTTTTAAGACTATTAAATTAAATTAGACATCATATTGAAAACGACTGAGAAGTCACATTCCACATTACTGACAGCTGCAATTCTCAGACAATGGTAAGGGTATGTTCACACACTTAACTAAAAAACGTCTCTAAAATACAGAGCTCTTTTCAAGGGAAAACAGCCTCTGATTTTCAGCCATTTTTTAAACCACAAACATTTTTTGAGGCGTTTTTACCAACGTTCTTGGAGCTGTTTTTCTATTGAGACAATGAAAAACGGCTCCAAAAACGGCCGAAGGAGTGAAATGCACTTCTTTTTACAGGGTGTTTTTTATGCGCCGCTTTATCAAACGCCCACGTAAAATGCACCATCGGAAAAAAAAACAGTTTTTCCCATTGAAATCAATGGGCAGATGTTTGGAGGCGTCTAGCCTCCGTATTTTCGGCTGTTTTTCGGGGTGTTTACGGCCAGGAAAACGGCTGAAAATAGGCTGTGTGAACATACTCTGTTGTACTGAGTTGTAACTTTAATGAGAAAATATGAAACATTGAAATCTGAATGTAAAATGTTCAGTTGTTACTTGCATTAATAGAAACATTTTACTGGAACTTGAACTGTTTGTCTAAAAAATAAAACAACCCCAACTCCTGACAATCACCAGAAAAAAATCCTTCTACAGTTTTTTTTAAACGGCCACGTAAAAAACGCCTCATCGGAACAAACCCCCGTTTTTCCCATTGAAATCAAAGCGCAGATGTTTGGAGGCGTTCAGCCTCTGTCGTTTTAGATGTTTTTCGGGGCGTTTATGGCCATGAAAATAGGCCATGTGAACATACTCTGAGTTGTAACTTTAATGAGAAAATATGAAACCTTGAAATCTGAATGTAAAATGTTCAGTTGTTACTTGCATTAATAGAAACATTTTACTGGAACTTGAACTGTTTGTCTAAAAAAAAAAACAACCCCCGACAATCACCAGAAAAAAATCCTTCTACAATCATATAGTTGTGGTGAGGTGTTGGTGTGGTTAAAAATTGCTGCAGTAATGTCCAGTGTGAATCTGGCCTTATATGAGAATTCTAGAGCGTATATATTTCATGTGTCCAGTAACATGTAGAATTAATGATAAAATGCTGCATCTTACCTGTCAATCACACAGTCAATCACAGTCCCGGTCCAGACGTCATTGGCAGAAATTGTCAAAAATATGTAATCCAGCTGCACATAGAACCTAACGGCTAGTACGGTCTATGACATCATCAGTGACATCATAAGCGGCTGCAGTATCTGTTACATCATCTAATTATCTCCTACTGCCTGGATAGACTGTCTGTGCATACACTGGATATAGGCGTTACATGGGACTGCTGTTTATAAACATGGAAGAAAGATACATGTGTGGTTATAGGGGCTACGACTAAGAACATGTAATGTATGAAACGTGTAATCTGTTACTAGATGGATTTTATACTGTAATACAGATGTAGCCATCTTTAACTTGACTCTGATAACTTGTTGCAGCGTGATACTTTCTTGATCCCGCAGCACTCCGTGTTTCAAGTGTGCGTGAGTAGGCTTCCACGCCAATGTGTAAAAAATGGGAACTCAGCACTCCAAGGTATTATGCAATAAGTGATATTTGATTTCACATATAGCGAAAAGTAGTAATCCAAAAATAATGGCGCCATTACCCAACAGCGACCGAGGTCACAAGCGCCGCATATCCGTGTCTAAAGAAGGTTGAATGTATAGACCGAAACGTTAAAAACCTATTTTTGGATTACTACTTTTCGCTATATGTGAAATAAAATATCATTTGTTGCAGCGTGATATCACACAACAAAAACCATTGAAAAAGTCAAGATAAGGGATTGTTTATTTAATGCGTTAAAAGTCAAGCTAAAGACGGCAACATCTGAACTAATAAAGGATACATTTTATTGAATTTCGTTTTAGGCTACATTCACACAACAGTAAAAAACGTCCGCTTTCAGAACAATGATGTTCTATGGGTATATTCACACGGCCTTTTTTTAACCACCCGTGAATATTGGCCGTCAAAAAATAGAACATGTCCTTGTTTTGGCCGCTTTCACGGCCAGACGGCCCCCATAGAAGTCAATGGATCAATTTTTTAACGGCCGTCAATACATGTAACAGCCGTTAAAAACGGTTCTGTGATTTGGGGATTCAAGAGCCAAGGGAACTATTGGCTTCCTTGCTGGTAATCGGCGGCGCAATGACACATACTCACCGTTGCAGCGCCGTCCTCTACAGGTGTGGTCTCTAGTCTCATGGGTTCTGCGAAGGTGACGAGATGACGTCCTCGCGTCGCCTTCGCAGAACCAGTGAGACTAGAGATCACTCGTGACGTAGATGGTCATGCATCGGTGAGTATGTAGGGCATTCAGGCGGACAAAAATTACGGATATTGTTGCGCTCACTACTATGGTAGCATGGCGCTAGTACAGGGGACATTGTTGTCTACTGTAGCAAATTTTTCGGCACGGTCCTGAATTTACAGAGAGAGTCCCGGAAGATTACCACAGGGAGGGGGGGTGTGGTGCTTTCTCCGGAGAGGTGCCTGTGTCATCATCTACAGGGGGGCTGTGTGCCATCGTCTACAGGGGGCTGTGTGCCATCGTCTACAAGGGGGCTGTGTGCCATCATCTACATGGGGCGGTGTGCCATCATCTACAGGGGGGCTGTGTGCCATCATCTACAGGGGGGCTGTGTGCCATCATCTACAGGGGGGCTGTGTGCCATCGTCTACAGGGGGCTGTGTGCCATCGTCTACAAGGGGGCTGTGTGCCATCATCTACATGGGGCGGTGTGCCATCATCTACAGGGGGGCTGTGTGCCATCATCTACAGGGGGGCTGTGTGCCATCATGTACAGGGGGGCTGTGTGACATCATTTACAGGGAGGCTGTGAGCCATCATCTACAGGGGGTCTGTGTGCCATCATCTACAGGGGGTCTGTGTGCCATCATCTACAGGGGGTCTGTGTTTCATCATCTACAGGGGGTCTGTGTGGCATCATATACAGAGGGTCCGTGTGCCATCATCTACAGGGGGGCTGTGTGGCATCATCTACAGGGGGGCTGTGAAACAATCATGACAATGACCTTTGTTTGGGTGTTTTCAGGGGGTTGGGACAAAAGAAGCCAGACAAATGAAATTCATCAGTTTTTTTAACGGCCATGAAAAACGGATGCAAAATGGATGTCAAACGGCCATTAAAAACGGACAGACGGACTGGAAGTGTATAAAAATTTGCAGACACAATGATGCAAAACGGCCATGAAAAACTGACAGTTGATCAGTTTTTGTTTTTTTTTGTCAAACTTTGTTTATTGTTTTTTTCCAAATTTTTTAACATACATGTTATAAAATACAATTCGGATGAATCATTTGTACTAGAGATACATATAATTCCATTGTTAATTACATAACACTTTAATACCTTTCGTGACAACATCATACAAGATTCCCCTATTCCATTTAAATTTGCATCCAATATTTCTCTTTTACTTCTCTACTTCTTAACTTGCCATCAACTGATCCACATATTGTCTCTGTATTGGTGTTATGACTCCTTACCATTGGTAGACACATCATTCGATCTCGTTACTACTTTGTATGGCGATGAGACCTACAGATACCCACTGTTTCATTCCTCTAAGCATTCCATATATCCCTTTGTGTCATTTAGGAAGTTCAACCAAGGTTGCCAAATACTATAGTATTTACCTACGTTTCTTAAGGCCAGATAGCTTAGTTCCTCTAGTCTCGACATTTGAGCTATTTTGTTTAATATTGGGTAATTGATGGGTAGGTTGTCTTCCTCCAATTTAGTATCAAAGCCTTTGCTGCTAAAACTAATTGTGGCCACAGTTTCTCCCGTGAATGACCTGAGGGGTTGACAGAGTGAAGGTTCAGCAGTAAATAGGTAAGTGTTAAAGTCTGTGCTGTGGGGCAAATAATTGTCAGAATTCATTGTACTTTTCTCCAAAAGGATTGAATATTTGTACACTCCCACCAGATGTGCGTATATATGTTCCTACCTGTTGGTTACATCTCCAGCAAAGGGGAGATATCGTTGGGTCTATACGATGCAATAGTTCCGGCGTTTTGTACCATCTAGTGACTAATTTATAGGAGGTTTCTTGTAGGTTTATGCACCTAGAGGGCCCGCTGCTGGATTTATAGATATATTGTATTTCCACCAATGTAAATTGAACCTTCAGCTCTTTCTCCCATGATAAGATATGTGGTAAATCGCTCTTTCCCTTCATGGAAGCTAGCTTCTTATATAGTAAGGAGAGGGATTTCGGTATTGGTGTTGCTGAGGACAGCAGTGACTCAAACCATGTCAGTGGTCTGATAACAAAGCCATGTTTTACCAGAAATTTATAGTTTGAGAGCAGTTGTAAGTACTCCAGATAATGTATTCTCATTTGAGGGTATTTACCTCTAATGAGGGAAATTTATCCATGTGTACAATGTTTCCTAAGGCCACTTCTCTCAATTCTGATCCCATGCAGATATGAGCCCCTTCCCTCTTCTCTTTAAGCCCTAATAGATCACCTAGTGTTGTCAGTAATGTAGGAGTGTGACAAACATCTTCTTCTAGTGACAACTTTTTCCATACAGCTAATACCGCTTTTGTGAGGATATTAGTGGTTGTATCATTCATGCCAGGCAACACTGACCGTATTAACCTCTGAGTTAAAGGCCTACCACTCACCTCTTCTTCTATATATACATATAGTTTGTGTCGTGTTACCCCATACCAGTCTAGTATTCTGTTCATCTGAGTAGCTTGGTAGAAGGTTTGGAGGTCTGTGATATTTTTTCCCCCTAGTGCTTTTGGTCTAATCAAGGTTTTGAACGCCAGCCGATGTCCCCTTCCGCCCCATATGTATCTTAGCAGTTTCTTGTTAATGTTATGAAAGTATTTTTGTCTTAGGTAAATTGGCATTGTCTGTATCAGGTAGGTTATATTGGGAATTATCAACATTTTTATTAGGTTACATCTGCCTAGCCAGGATATATATGGTAATTTCCAATTCGTCAGTATACTCTCAATTTGTGAGATCAAGGGTTTATAGTTCATTGAAAACCATGAGTCCGGGGAAGGTGCAATCTGTATGCCCAAATACTTAATCGAGTTTAATGACCATTTAAATGGGGACGAAAGCTGGGTCTCCGCTACCACCTCTTCAGAGCACGTGATGTTCAATGCAACCGACTTATCTGGGTTAATTTTAAAGTTAGAGATTCCTTCAAATTTGACAAACATGTCGGCCAGTATGGGGAATGAGATTTGTGGGTTTGAGGTTAATATCAAGAGATCATCAGCGAAGGATGCCGTCAGGTGTACTCTGCCCCCAATCTCCACCCCTTGAATCTGTTTGCATTGACAAACTTGTTGAATCATCGTTTCAATAGCTAAGACAAATAAAAGAGGCGATAGCGGACAACCCTGTCTCGTTCCATTCATAATCCGAAAAGGGGGGGATAGGATACCATTCACTCTAACCTTTGCTGAAGGACAGGCGTATAAGGCCATAATTTGCTTAATCATGAGTTCCGGTAAGCCAAATTTGTGAAGTGTTTTGACCATAAAAGTACAATCTACGCGGTCAAATGCCTTTTCGGCGTCGGTAGATAACAGTGCCAAGGGAATTTTACGTCTACGAGCCAGCTGTATCAGATGTAGTACTCTCAGTGTGTTGTCTCTTCCCTCCCTCCCCGCTACAAACCCCACTTGCTCCATATTGACCAAATTCGGTATCAGCAGCCTCAGTCTATTCGCGATGATTTTAGCATAAATTTTTATATCTACATTTAGTAATGATATCGGTCTGTAACTACTACAAAGAGCCGGGTCTTTTTCAGCTTTGGGGATTATAGAGATGTGTGCCTCTAAAGTCTGACGGGTAAACCCACTACCCTCAGATATTGAGTTATATGTCGAAACCATATGTGGCAAAAGCAATTCTTGAAAGGTTTTGTAGTATACCGCTGGGAGCCCATCAGGTCCCGGGCTCTTCCCCAGAGGCATACCTTTCAAGGCCTCTTCTACTTCCGTGGGAGAGAAGGGTCGAGACAACACTTCTCTCTGATTGTCGTCTAGCCTAGGAAGATTTATATTCTCCAAAAAATTATCTATTTCTTCGCTTCGCTGTGCAAATTGTTCCCCGGATTCCTGTGCTCTTATCCCATATAAAGCCTCATAGTAGGTTTTAAATTGTTGTGCAATATTTTCTGTTGTTGTGTGTATTTTCCCATTTTCTGTCTTGATTGTTCTAATATAGGCTTGGTCCTGTCGTTTTTTAGCCATTAGGGCCATGAGTTTTGACCCCCTATTCCCGTGAAGGTACACTGCATGTTTGGAGTTTAAATATGCTTTGGAGGCTCTTAAGTTAAGTATCTGCTTGAGGTGTTCTCGTTGTGTAACTAACTCTCTTTGGGTCTTTGCTGCCAAGGATAATTTATGTTGTCCTTCTAACTCTAAAATTTTCCTCATAGTCTCATCTATTTCCTGCATATGAATCTTTTTAGCACGAGAGCCAATAGAAATGAACTCACCCCTAATTACTGTCTTGTGTGCCTCCCATGTGTTAGCCAGTGATATATCTTCATTTATATTTTCTTTAAAATAGTGACTAAGGCTATCTGAAATCCTCTGTGTGTGTACCGAGGACCTCAGTAGTGTTTCATTTAATCTCCAGACATTTGACGATTTGGGTAGAGACATTACCTTAAAGCCCATAACCACCGGGGCATGATCTGATACTACAATTTGTTTAATTGTTATTGCGGACACCTTAGTGAGCTGTGGGGCTTGAACAAATATATAGTCCAGCCGTTGATAGGACTGATGGGGCGCAGAAAAGTGTGTATAGTCTTTAACCGTTGGGTGAAACGACCTCCATGTGTCTCTCAATTGTAGGTCTGCTAGTGTTTTTTGTAGCAATCTAAGACTCCTATACGATTGCTGTGAGCTACCTTTGGACGAATCTAGCAATGGCTCTAGAGTGACATTTAAATCACCTCCTAAAATACATATCCCATGTTGGAACAGCTTCAGTTGTTTCAAAGTGGTTACCAACCATTTGACTTGTTGAGTGCTTGGCGCATAAATGTTCGCAAACGTGATTGGTGTATTCGCAATCAAGCCTTTAACAAAGAGGAATCTCCCTTCTGCATCAGAAAGCTGTGATATATATATGTAAAGGGCACTGATTTTTTGATAGCTATTGATACACCACATTTTTTTAAATCAGGGTGTTGTGAATGAAACCACTTGTTGAAGTATGTTGTGGATAGCTGGGGCATTTTCCTCTTTGTCAAGTGCGTTTCTTGCAACATCGCCACGTCTGTGTTCTGAGATCTCAGGATCTGGAAAAGTCTAGATCGCTTTGTTGGTGAATTCATCCCTTTTACATTCCATGTTGTTACGTGTATGTCGGACATATTTGGTGTAAGTTTAGCAATGTGTTGTACAAGATCAATAACAATATCCTATACAAGTACAGTGGATTACTTAAATAGGTATTTCACAATACGTGATGAACCAGGAGAGGAGAGCATAGAATAAACTGAGCTAAATACACAAAACCTTCAAAAGTGCAGATATTGACCATATATGGCGTAACTCCTCGCGTCTAACTCAAATTTAAAAATTAAACATTAAACATTCCTGCGTAATATTTTAGAAACATTTCGAAAACACGCATTCCAGGTAAGGATACGAGTATCTCTTCAAGAAGTCTTCTCTGGGTCAACTTCTGTTTGGGTGGAAAGTCTCTTCCTACTGTTATGTCCCCGCGCCGTTATTCCTGATGCAGTGATGGTAGGGATCGGGGGTCTCGGAAGCGATGCGACATCCACGATTTGAAGCCAGGACAACGGTCGTTGCGAGTCCATGCCAAGCTCATTGTATAAAGGTGTTAAGTCATCCGGACATCTTATGGTTTTCATAGCCCCATTTATTCCGAAGGCGATCCCAAAAGGAAATAACCATCTGTACTGGATACCTTTGGCTCATAAAGCTTCCGTCAACGGTTTTAGTTGTCGTCTTTTGTTCATAGTAACTGGAGAGATGTCTTGAAATATTGTGTAATTATAGCCATTGTACATTAACGTATGAGCTTCTCTGGCTGCTCGGAGAATTTTATCTCTGTGTGATGAGTTGGCAGATAACATCTCTTGGAGGGTCTCCATCCTTTGGCTTTGGCCTCAGCGCCCTGTGCGCTCTTTCTACTACTAGAGTGCCGCCTTGGTCGTCTGGTATTAACACTTGTAACATTTTGCTTACTGTCGACAGGATTTCAGTTGGCATGACCGTCTCTGGAATACCTTTTATTCGCAAGTTGTTTCTCCGCCCCCTATTATCTTGATCCTCTACATAGGAGAGAATACTATTAAAATGAATTAGGCAGTTCTCCATTGCGGTAGTTGTTGCTGCACTGTGCGTTATCAATTTGCTTTGGGTTTCCTCTAGTACTTCGACCCTCTTGTGCATTTGTCGCACCTCTTGCTTGAAGTCTACAAGTTCTTTCAGAACCGGTTTCAAAGCGTTTTCAATTATCTTTTGCATTGCCGCTGTGGATATATTTATTGAACCAGCACCTCTTGGAGCTTCCTCATCTGAACTCTCATCTGAAGATTCTAACTGATCTGCTTGTTGGGAGGGCACTTGCTCACTTTTGCGGCCTTCTTTTTTCGATGTAGGAGATTTTTTATGTAGGAATTTATCCATATCTGTCTGTCCTTTTTTCTTCTGTTTGGGGGTGTCCCAGCTATCCATTTTATGTCCTCTGACCATTTTTGAACGCTATGTTTGGTAAGACTCAAAGTATATGTCTTGTGCTTGTCCACCAGTTTCTCCTCTCCTAGTTTCACTTCTCAGACTGGTTCCATTATATAAATAGTTCCAATTTGGGAAAAAATTGGGCCTATGACCCTAATAGGTGTTTTATATCAGTGTTCGTATTAGAGGCTTGAGTAGTCCTCAAGAAAAATGTGAGCTATGCCCATATACCCAGGTGTATACACAGTCCCGCTTGTGTCAATCACTGCTGCTATGTAGCCTCTCTCACCCGTTCACTCCTGTGTGCGCCGGTGTTGCTAATTGAGGTCCTGGTCTCACAGTACCAACAGGCCTCCGTCGCAGGGTTACAGTCTTGTAATATATAGGTATAGTAGTGAGTGAGTAGGTAAACCCCACCAAGTCTGTTTACTCACGGCTCAGCAGAGATCTCCTTCCGTCCAACTTATGCTGATATCTTAAGTTGTTGCAGTAGCGGTGTAATGGCGGCGTAATGGCGTCGTACTCGCGATGATAACGCCGTCTCCTTCCCACCTCAAATGCTGCTGTGTGAGAGCAATGCAGCAGGCTTTCATTCCCACTGCCTGGCAGTAGTAATCCGTCTCCGTGTTCCGGTATTCTCCGGTAACACTCTCCGATGTGCTATCCGGAGGGGGAGAGATCTGGGGGAGAGGGTTGCTAGCAGGAGAGTTCTCCTCGTGTCGGCTACTCTTATCGCAGGCCTGTGGCTGGTCTCGTGTTACCACACCACCTTTTCCAGCCGTCTGATTTTTACCTCTTATCACTCCTGATGTCCTCACCGTAAGTGTCAGATGGATCAGGGTGAGATCTATTCTGCTAAGTCGGTATAATCTGGTATTTGTCCTCAGTCACCGGGAGAGCTCTCCTTTCACACGTCCATCTTGTTCAGCGCGCTAGCAGTTGATCAGTTTTTAATGGCCATTTTTTTTCACTGTCGTGTGAATGTAGCCTAAGTTCTGGATCGTCTCCATTTTAATGGATAAAGTTACCGGACAATTATCCGCCCACCGAGAGTTTATTGGACACATGGACGGCCTGGTGAGCAGATGAACTTCTTGTTTCTTTGTTTGCAGTCGTGTACAGATATAGCAATCCTTATCCTGACTCTGATAACTTGCTGCAGCGTGATAATTTATCACTTAAGTCACTGAAAACCATTGAAAAAGTGAAATTGTTAGGGATCTGCCAGGTACTACGTCTAGGTATACTCCTGGGATTAATCAATCCACACCTGAGGCCAGACCTGTTCGACTGACACCATCTCCCACCAACCAGGGTGGCAGGCTCAGGAGTGGGAGAGCCTATCGCGGCCTGGTCAGTCGGAGTTAGCTCCGCCCCCTGTCCTTTATTACCTGCTGTGTTCTCCTCCTCAGTGCTTGTAATTCTTTTGGATTCCTGGCCCCACTGCTGCTTGCTCCAGCCTGCTTCTGCCGTGCTTCTGCCTTGCTCCCGTTCTGCTTAACCCGCTTTGCCTCCGGCTTGCTTCCTCCTCCGTGCTCACTTGGGTATACTCCACTTCATCCTGGTCCTGACAACTCATTCTCCTCGCGGCGTTCCGTGGGCTACTGCCCCTTCCCTTGCGTGTTCCCTGTTTGTTCTCCCGTGCACTTAGACAGCGTAGGGACCGCCGCCCAGTTGTACCCCGTCGCCTAGGGCGGGTCGTTGCATGTAGGCAGGGACAGGGCGGTGGGTAGATTAGGGCTCACTTTCCCTTCACCTCCTTCCTACCATTACATAATTACAAGCCCCTTACCTAGTCTACCATTTCCCCTACGCTGACGCTATCATGGACCCCCTTGAGACCCTGACCCAGCAGATGCAGGGCCTCTCCCTACAGGTCCAGGCCCTGGCCTAGAGGGTCAACCAGGGTGACGCTGCCGTAGTAGTTCCCCTCACCTCACCTCTAGAACCCGACCTCAAGTTACCTGACCGGTTCTCAGGGGACCGTAAGACGTTTCTCTCCTTCCGGGAGAGTTGCAGACTGTATTTCCGCCTTAAACCCCACTCCTCAGGTTCCGAGAACCAGCGGGTGGGTATCATCATATCCCGACTCCAGGAAGGGCCCCAAGAGTGGGCCTTCTCCTTGGCTCCTGACGCCCCTGAACTTTCCTCTGTTGATCGCTTTTTCTCTGCCCTCGGACTCATTTACGACGAGACTGACAGGACTGCTTTAGCCGAGAGTCAGCTGTTCACCTTACGTCAGGGTAGGAAACCGGTTGAGGAGTACTGTTCTGATTTTAGAAAGTGGTGCGTAGCTTCTCGGTGGAACGATCCAGCCCTAAGGTGCCAGTTTAGGTTAGGATTATCTGATGCCCTGAAGGATCTGCTGGTTAGTTACCCCTCTTCTGACTCCCTTGACCAGGTTATGGCCCTAGCAGTACGACTTGACCGACGTCTCAGGGAACGTCAGCTTGAACGCTTCAATGTGCTCCCCTCTGACTTTTCTGCGATTCCCCCCGAGGTCCCGTCTCCTCGCCCCTCCACGGAGGACTCGGAGGTACCTATGCAACTCGGGGCCTCCATGTCCCCTCGACAACGTAGGGAGTTTCGCAGAATGAATGGTCTCTGCTTCTACTGTGGGGACGACAAGCATCTTCTGAACACCTGTCCCAGGCGCAAGAATAAAAAGCCGGAAAACTTCCGCGCCTAAGTGATCATCGGGGAGGTCACTTGGGCGCACAGGTATTTCCCGTTAATGTGAAACGCAATAAAATTTTACTTCCCTTTTAGGTCTCGTTTGCTGGCCGGTCTGCCACTGGCAGTGCCTTCGTGGATTCTGGCTCATCTGCTAATATCATGTCTGTGGAATTTGCTATGTCTCTAAAAATGCCTTTTATTGATTTACCTTATCCTATCCCTGTAGTAGGTATCGACTCAACTCCCCTTGCTAATGGTTATTTTACTCAGCATACTCCTGTTTTTGAACTCCTGGTTGGCTCCATGCATTTGGAGCAGTGCTCTGTACTGGTGATGCAGGGATTATCGTCTGATCTGGTATTAGGTCTTCCCTGGTTGCAGTTGCATAATCCCACGTTTGATTGGAATACTGGGGATCTCACCAAATGGGGTAGTGAATGTCTTATGTCATGTCTTTCTGTTAACTCTATTTCTCCCCGGGAGGAGGTAAACACGCTTCCTGAGTTTGTTCAGGACTTCGCCGATGTGTTTTCTAAGGAGGCCTCCGAGGTGTTGCCCCCCCATAGAGATTACGATTGCGCCATCGATTTGGTGCCTGGTGCCAAGCTTCCTAAGGGTAGGATATTTAATCTTTCATGTCCTGAACGTGAAGCTATGAGGGTGTATATCCAAGAATGCCTGGCCAAGGGTTTCATTCGCCCCTCGACTTCTCCTGTAGGTGCTGGCTTCTTCTTTGTGGGGAAGAAGGATGGTGGTCTTAGGCCGTGCATTGATTATCGTAACCTGAATAAGGTCACCGTAAGGAACCAGTACCCACTTCCTTTGATTCCGGATCTTTTTAATCAGGTTCAGGGAGCCCAATGGTTTTCTAAGTTCGATCTACGGGGGGCATATAACCTTATCCGCATCAAAGAGGGGGATGAGTGGAAAACTGCGTTCAACACACCCGAGGGTCATTTCGAATACCTGGTCATGCCCTTTGGGTTGTGTAATGCCCCTACTGTCTTCCAGAATTTTATTAATGAAATCCTGAGAGATTACCTGTGTAATTTTCTTGTTGTGTACCTTGATGACATACTGGTGTTTTCCAAGGACTGGTCCTCCCACGTGGAGCATGTCAGGAAGGTGCTCCAGGTCCTTCGGGAGAATAATCTGTTTGCTAAGACTGAAAAATGTGTCTTTGGGGTACAGGAGATACCATTTTTAGGGCAAATCCTCACTCCTCATGAATTCCGCATGGACCCTGCCAAGGTTCAGGCTGTGGCGGAATGGGTCCAACCTGCCTCCCTTAAGGCGTTACAGTGTTTTTTAGGGTTCGCCAACTATTACAGGAGATTTATTGCCAACTTCTCGGTCGTCGCTAAGCCTCTTACGGACCTTACTCGCAAGGGTGCTGATGTCCTCCATTGGCCCCCTGAGGCCGTCCAGGCCTTTGAGACCCTCAAGAAGTGCTTTATCTCGGCCCCCGTGCTGATTCAGCCCAACCAAGAGGAGCCATTTATTGTGGAGGTTGACGCATCCGAGGTGGGAGTGGGGGCCGTCTTGTCCCAGGGTACCAGCTCCCTCACCCATCTCCGCCCCTGTGCTTACTTCTCTAGGAAGTTTTTGCCCACGGAGAGTAACTATGATATTGGCAACCGCGAACTTCTAGCCATTAAATGGGCTTTTGAAGAGTGGCGGCACTTCCTGGAGGGGGCCAGACACCAGGTAACGGTCCTTACGGATCACAAGAATCTGGTTTTCCTAGAATCGGCCAGGAGGCTTAATCCTAGACAAGCTCGGTGGGCACTATTCTTTACCAGATTTAATTTCTTGGTTACCTATAGGGCTGGGTCCAAGAATATTAAGGCTGATGCCCTGTCACGTAGTTTCATGGCCAATCCTCCTTCCGAGAAGGATCCTGCTTGTATTTTATCCCCTGGTATAATAGTTTCTGCCACGGATTCTGATTTAGCTTCTGATATCGCGGCTGATCAGGGTGCAGCTCCCGGGAACGTCCCTGGGGACAAACTGTTTGTTCCCCTGCAATACCGGCTAAGGGTACTCAGGGAAAACCATGACTCCACTCTATCTGGTCATCCTGGCATCTTGGGCACCAAACACCTCATTACCAGAAACTATTGGTGGCCTGGGTTGCCTAAAGACATTAGAGCTTACGTCGCCGCTTATGAGGTTTGCGCTAGGTCCAAAACCCCTAGGTCCCGACCTGCGGGCCTACTACGTTCCTTGCCCATTCCCCAGAGACCTTGGACCCATATCTCCATGGATTTTATCACCGATTTTCCTCCATCTCAGGGCAAGTCGGTGGTGTGGGTGGTAGTAGACCGCTTCAGCAAGATGTGCCACTTTGTGCCCCTTAAGAAGCTACCTAACGCCAAGACGTTAGCTTCTTTGTTTGTGAAACACATCCTGCGTCTCCATGGGGCCCCAGTCAATATCCCTGACAGAGGGGTACAATTTGTTTCCTTATTTTGGAGAGCCTTTTGTAAAAAGTTGGAGATTGATCTGTCCTTCTCCTCCGCCTTCCATCCCGAAACTAATGGCCAAACGGAGAGGACTAACCAGTCCCTGGAACAATATTTAAGGTGTTTCATCTCTGACTGTCAATTCGATTGGGTCTCATTCCTTCCCCTTGCTGAATTTTCCCTGAATAACCGGGTCAGTAACTCGTCAGGGGTCTCCCCGTTTTTCTGTAATTTCGGGTTTAACCCAAGGTTCTCCTCCGTTTCCCCTGGTTGTTCCAATAATCCTGAGGTAGAGGATGTTCATCGGGAACTGTGCACTGTCTGGGCCCAGGTTCAGAAGAACCTAGAGGCGTCCCAGAGCGCACAAAAGATTCAGGCGGATAGTAGACGTTCTGCTAACCCCCGGTTTGTCATCGGGGATTTGGTCTGGTTGTCGTCCAGGAACTTGCGCCTTAAGGTCCCGTCCAGGAAGTTTGCTCCCCGATTTATTGGGCCTTATAAGATCATTGAAGTCCTCAATCCTGTATCCTTCCGTCTGGAGCTGCCACCATCCTTTCGCATACATGACGTCTTCCATGCCTCCCTCCTTAAACGCTGCTCCCCGTCCTGGTCCCCCTCGAGGAAACCTCCTGTTCCCGTTCTCACCCCTGAGGGGGTGGAATTCGAGGTGGCCAAGATTATGGACAGTAGGATGGTCCAGGTCTCCCTCCAGTACCTGGTCCATTGAAGAGGGTACGGGCCGGAGGAGAGGACTTGGGTACCTGCCCGTGATGATCACGCTAGGGTATTGATCAGGAGGTTCCACCTTCTCTTCCGTACTAAACCGGGTCCTCTTAGTAAGGGTCCGGTGGCCCCTCATAAAAGGGGGAGTACTGTTAGGGATCTGCCAGGTACTACGTCTAGGTATACTCCTGGGATTAATCAATCCACACCTGAGGCCAGACCTGTTCGACTGACACCATCTCCCACCAACCAGGGTGGCAGGCTCAGGAGTGGGAGAGCCTATCGTGGCCTGGTCAGTCGGAGTTAGTTCCGCCCCCTGTCCTTTATTACCTGCTGTGTTCTCCTCCTCAGTGCTTGTAATTCTTTTGGATTCCTGGCCCCACTGCTGCTTGCTCCAGCCTGCTTCTGCCGTGCTTCTGCCTTGCTGCTGTTCTGCTTAACCCGCTTTGCCTCCGGCTTGCTTCCTCCTCCGTGCTCACTTGGGTATACTCCACTTCATCCTGGTCCTGACAACTCATTCTCCGCTCGTTTCCTCGCGGCGTTCCGTGGGCTACTGCCCCTTCCCTTGCGTGTTCCCTGTTTGTTCTCCTGTGCACTTAGACAGCGTAGGGACCGCCGCCCAGTTGTACCCCGTCGCCTAGGGCGGGTCGTTGCAAGTAGGCAGGGACAGGGCGGTGGGTAGATTAGGGCTCACTTTCCCTTCACCTCCTTCCTACCATTACAGAAATTAAAGTTTCTTGACACTGTGTATTCAATGTATTTAACCCCTTCGAGCTCAGCAACGTAATATTCCGTCGCGCTGACCGCCCCGTTCGCGCTCAGCGACGGAATATTATGTCGCAGGGAAAATGCATCGCCATTTTCCACCGGCGCGTGCACGAGCTGTGACAGCTGCTGTTTCCGACAGCAGGCTATCACAGCTCAATACGCCGGGACCTATTGCGATGGTCCCGCCTCCACAATCGCCACTATTGGTCAGTCAGTGAGTAACTGTCGAATAGTGGCGATCGGTCTCTTCACTTCCTCTCCCTGACATCACATCCTGCCGCACCCGCCCTGAGATGGAGATAGCGAGGCGTTCAGAGCGGTTGTGAGTAGAGGGAGAGAAGAAAAAGAGTGAACAAAAGTGAAAAAAATAAAACTTTTTTCTGCTTCCCACCTCCCCAATCCACTACCCAGTCCTTTACCCTTCCTCCTTGTGTTCCCCCCACATTTTTGGTCAGTGATCTCCTATCACTGACCACTTCTTAGTCTTCAGGACCAATTTCTTGGTCCCTGGGAATTATTTTTTTCTTTATAAAACATATAAAATAAAAAAATATATATAAAAAAAAAAAAACGAAAAAAAAACCTGTTAATTGAGACAATTTATCTAGTTAGTTTAGTATTAGTGTTAGTTAGTGTCAGGGAACCGTCAAAAAGCATAGTTAGGTATAGCGTCAGGAATCCATCACCATAGTTAGATCTAGCGTTAGGGGTCCATCACAGTAGTTAGGTTTAGCGTCAGGGAAGCTCGGAATAATCTAGATAGGTTTAGTGTCAGGCACCCGTCACCGTAGTTAGGTTTAGTGTTAGGGAAGCTCAGAATAATCTAGTTAGGTTTAGTGTCAGAGAATAGTCGCCGTAGTTAGATTTAGTCTCAGGGAAGTTCAAATAAAATCTAGTTAAGTTTAGTGTTAGGAACCCTCGCCCTTGTTAAGTTTAGTCTCAGGGAAGCCCACTCGTTCTATAAAAACACCAATTTTTTGAGCTGGTTTAGGTAGCAGCCTATTGCTCCTAGTTAGGAAAGCAATCAAACATGTCCCAACGGACATTTAGTGCCGAAGAGGCATATTCATTTCTTGCCTCCGACACAGAGTCGTCGGATGGTGAGACTCTGTTTTATTTATCCACCTCCTCATTCAGTGATGAAGAAGAGGAACCTCCTAGGAGATGCCCCTTGACCACAAGTGCAGTTGAAGCCCCCGAGCGAAATGACCCCGCCGCAGTTCAAGCCCCCATTTGGACCCCCACACCAGACATTTATGAGCCCAAAATCCCAGAGTTAAAATTTTATAGGGCAGGGCTCAGTGAAATGGGCTTTTTCAAGTTCTTCTTCACTGATGACTTTATAGATCTTATGGTCTCCCAGACAAATTTATATGTCCAACAGTATATTACTAAGAACCCTACATCATTTTATGCCCAATCCTACAGGTGGACCCCTGTATATGTAGCAGAGTTGGGCAAGTTCTGGGGACTTCACTTGAACATGGGGCTTCTGAAAAAACCATCCATTAGGACCTACTGGAGCATTAACATCTTATACCATACCCCCAATGTACCGTATGGCCATGTCCAGGATGCATTATGAGGCAATATTTCGCTTCTTAAATTATAAGGATAATGAGCAGTGCCCACCCCGAGATGACCCCAGTTTTGACCGTTTGTACAAACTGAGACCCCTATTAGACCATTTCAGTGCTCGGTTTGCCCAAGCATACACCCCCGAGAAGTGTATTTCTATTGATGACTCCCTGGTACATTTTAAAGGGAGGCTTCAATTCCGCCAGTACCTGCCGAGTAAGAGGGCAAGGTATGGCGTAAAGATGTATAAGCTGTGCGAGAGTGCATCAGGGTATACCTAGAAATTTTGGATGTATGAAGGGAAGGACAGCAGTATTCAGCCCCCAGAATGCCCCCCCCTTACTGGGAATTAACGCAAAAATTGTGTGGGATTTGGTGCACCCACTGCTGGACCAGGGTTACCACCTCTACTTGGATAATTTTTATACCAGCGTCCCACTCTTCAAGTGCCTCGCTTCCAGAAGTCCTGCGGCATGCGGCACTGCTAGAAAAAATCTGAGAGGCCTCCCTAAGACTCTGCTTGGGCAAACACTCAGAAGGGGTGAGAGCAGGGCACAATCTAGGAGCAACATATTGTGTGTCAAGTACAAGGACAAGAGAGATGTCCTTGTACTAACAACAATACATGGCCACACCAGTACCCATGTACCTGTACGCAGGGCCGCCATCAGGAATTTCAGGGCCCCCTACAGCTAAATTTTCTGGGCCCCCCTACCGTGGCACCGCCTGTTAACGGTACTCCGTCCAGCACTATATCATGGTACCCAGGGCCGCCATCAGGGGGGGTTTTATGGGTACTGTTGTGAGAGGCCCGGCCAAACCTAATTGAAAGGGGGGCCCGGCAACTTCCGCGACTTGCCTTTGTTAGAAAAAAAACATGCCCCTGCAATGGGGCCCGTTTTTTTCACCAAAAGAATGTCGTGAGCTGCGGGCCCCCCTTTCAATTAGGTTTGGCCGGACCTCTCACATCAGTACTCATAATACCCCCCCTGATGGCGGCCCTGGGTAGCATGGGGGTCGTCATGGGGGCCGTCAAACACTGCCGCCCGTACGACCGCTTGCGCGCATCCGCAAACTCCCGCGCATGCGCACCCGCGACCGCCTGGAACCACGCACCGAATTTTGAGGCAGATTTTGACCTGCCCACATTATCTTGCCGCGTTTTTTGCCCGCGGCGATTGAGGACAGCAGACAAAAAACGCAGGGAAAAATGTATTTTCTGCCTCCCATTGATTTCGATGGGAGGTCAGAGGCAGAACCGCGGCAAGAAAGGACGTGCTGCTTTTTCTTTTTTCCGCGACTGGCTCCCATTGATTCCAGATTAAATCAATGGGAGGCGGTTTTGGAAGTTTTTTGGTGCTGATTCTGACGCAGTGTCCGAGTCAATATCAAGGCCCAAAAACTCTGTGAACTGGGCCTTATTGTTAGGGCTTATTCAGACGAACGTGTAATACATCCGTGCAACGCGCGTGATTTTCACGCGCCTCGCACGGACCTATGTTACTCTATGGGGCCGTTCAGACTGTCAGTGATTTTCATGCAGCGTGTGTCCGCTGCGTAAAACTCACGACATGTCCGATATTTGTGCATTGTTCGCGCATCACGCACCCATTGAAGTCAATGGGTGCGTGAAAATCACGCCCAGCACTTCCGCAGCCGTATAAACTATGAATGAAAACAGAAAAGCACCACGTGCTACAAACATACAAACAGAGTGTCATAATAATGGCGGCTGCGCGAAAATCACGCAGCCGCGCATCATACGCTGCTAACACACGGAGCTGTTATGGACCTTTTGCATGCGCAAAACGCCACGTTTTTGCGCACACAAAAAGCACACGCTCGTGTGAATCCGGCCTTAGGGTAGGAACACGCTAGGCATGAACACTGCAGATTTTATGCAACACATTTTATTGTGGAAAATCCGCAGCGTATTACAGTCGCAGCAGAGTGGATGAGATGTGAACAAATCTCATTCACACGCTGGAAAAAAAATGGACCTGCAGTGTGGCTTTTTAAGCCGCAGCATGTCAATGTATTCTGTGGAATCGCCGCTCCTCTGTTGCGGAAATGCTGCGGTTCTGCCGCAAAAAGCACACATGAGGAAAAAAAAAAAAGGTACTTTTTCAAATTTATAAAAAAGTTTAGACTTGCCCCAGCCGTAGTCCTGGTGACGCGATCCTCTATTCTTAGCGCAGCTCGGCCTCCTGTCATGACGTTTCATCCCATGTGACTGCTGCAGCGGTCACATGGTCTACAGCGTCATCCCAGGAGGCGGGGCAACGTTCAGTAGAGAGAGACGCGTCACCAGGACTACGGCCGGGGCAAGTCTAAACTTTTTTTTCCCTGCAGGATTCCCGCAGCGGACATGCCTCACGAAACCTGCGCCACTATTTGGTGCGGTTTTGCTGGCGGAATTCCCTGCGGCTACCGGGGCGGATAAGCTGTGGAGTTTTACCAGCTTAAAAAAATACAAAACTTTTGTGTTAGGGCCTGTTCACATCACCGTTCGCTTCCGTTCCGGGGTTCCGTCTGAGGTTTCCGTCGGGTGAACCCCGCAACGGAAAGTGAAAGTGACAGCTTCCGTTTCCGTCACCATTAGCGCAGTCGACTACGCTATTGATTCCGTCCGAAAACCAGCCGGAATGGTGACGAACGGAAACCATTAGTGATGTTTCCGTCACCATTGAGATCAATGGTGACTGAAACGGAAGCTGTGCTGTCACTTTCACTTTCCGTTGCGGGGTTCACCCGACAGAAACCTCAGACGGAACCCCGGAGCGGAAGCGAACGGTGATGTGAACAGGCCCTAACACAAAAGTTTTGTGTTTTTTTAAGCTGGTTCACGAAAAAAATAATTCCAAATTCTACTGGACCAATTGCCTATTTAGAGACCAGCAGCAGCTCCAGGAGCGACATCATAAGGAACACACTAGGCGCATATGCTGAGTAAAACTCCACAGCTTATCCGCCCCGGTAGCCGCAGGGAGTTCTGCCAGCAAAACCGCACCAAATAGTGGCGCAGGTTTCGTGAGGCGCGTCCGCTGCGGGAATCCTGCAGGGAAAAAAAAGTTTAGACTTGCCCCGGCCGTAGTCCTGGTGACGCATCTCTCTCTTCTGAACGTAGCCCCGCCTCCTGGGATGACACTGTAGACCATGTGACCACTGCAGCAGTCACATGGGATGAAACGTCATGACAGGAGGCCGGGCTGCGCTAAGAATAGAGGTTCGCGTCACCAGGACTACGGCCGGGGCAAGTCTAAACTTTTTTATAAATGTAAAAAAGTACCTTTTTTTTTTCTCATGTGTGATTTTTGTGGCAGAACCGCAGCATTTCCGCAACAGAGGAGCGGCGATTCTGCAGCATAAATTGACATGCTGCGGCTTAAAAAGCCAAAAGCCACACTGCAGGTCCATTTTTTTTGCAGCGTGTGGATGAGATTTGTTCAAATCTCATCCACTCTGCTGCGACTGTAATACGCTGCGGATTTTCCACAATAAAATGTGTTGCATAAAATCCGCAGTGTTCATGCCTAGTGTGTTCCTACCCTAAGGCCGGATTCACACAAGCGTGCGCTTTTTGTGTGCGCAAAAACGTGGCGTTTTGCGCATGCAAAAGGTCCATAACCGCTCCGTGTGGCAGCAGCGTATGATGCGTGGCTGCGTGAGTTTCGCGCAGCCGCCATCATTATGACACTCTGTTTGTATGTTTGTAGCACGTGGTGCTTTTCTGTTTTCATTCATAGTTTATACTGCTGCGGAAGCGCTGGGCGTGATTTTCACCCACCCATTGGCTTCAATGGGTGCGTGATGCGCCAACAATGCACAAATATAGGACATGTCGTGAGTTTTACGCAGCGGACACACGGACACACGCTGCGTGAAAATCACTGACAGTCTGCACGACCCCATTGAGTAACATAGGTCCGTGCGAGGCGCGTGAAAATCACGCACGTTGCACGGATGTATTACATGTTCGTCTGAATAAGCCCTAACAATAAGGCCCAGTTCACAGAGTTTTTGGGCCTTGATATTGACTCGGACACTGCGTCAGAATCAGCACCAAACAACTTCCAAAACCGCCTCCCATTGATTTAATCTGAAATCAATGGGAGCCATTCGAGGAAAAAAGAAAAAGCAGCACGTCCTTTCTTGCCGCGGTTCCGCCTCTGACCTCCCATCGAAATCAATGGGAGGCAGAAAATGCATTTTTCGCTGCATTTTTTGTCTGCTGTCCTCAATCGCAGCGGGCAAAAAACGCAGCAAAAAACGCGGCAAGATAGTGTGGGCAGGTCAAAATCTGCCTCAAAATTCTTTAAGGAATTTTGAGGCAGATTTTTTCGGCCTGCAAAATACTCTGTGTGAACAGGGCCATACATAAACAGCACTTTGAGACACTTTACTCACCATGTCAGCAGAGCTGCTCCCACTCCAGTCCTCTTCAGGCGATGTCTTCGGTCCAGATGTCGTCCTTCACCTCCAGGCTCCAGGCTCCAGAAAATGGCGGGGATCGTAGAACTGCCGCCGCGCAACAACTAGACTCCTCCCCCTCTCCTTACGCAGCCACGCTCTGGAGAAGGAGGAGGCGGAGTCGAACGAGGAGGCGGAGTCGGACGAGGAGGAAGAGGAGGTGGAGTCGGAGGCGGACGAGTCGGAGGCGGGCCAGCAGGTAAGTAGACTGCGCCGCTGTCCAGTGTGGCTGTCCTTCCCACTAGATCTTGTGTTGCGGGCGCACCGCCTCCCTCTCGGCGGCGCGCCTGGTCGTTCGCGCCTGTGCGCGCGCGCTTGGGGTCGTATGCGCTCAAGCGGGCGGTGTTTTGCGGCGGTGATGAGAGGGGGGCCCGCAGCTCACGCCGGTGTTTCACGAGAGGGGGGCCCGCAGCTCACAACATTGTTTTGGTGAAAAAAACAGGCCCCATTGCAGGGGCCTGTTTTTTTCTACCAAAGGCAAGTCGCGGCAGTTGCCGGGCCCCCCTTTCAATTAAGTTTGGCCGGGCCCCCTACAGTAGTAGCCCTAATACCCCCCTGATGGCGGCCCTTTCCTGGAATTTCAAGAGGTGATTATCAAGAACCTAATCTTTAGGACCAAGAATAGGGAGCATCCAGTACTTCCGGAAGCGAGGCCACACGCATCGTACCAGGGCAACACTTTCCAGGAGAAGTTCCCCAAACTGGCAAGAAGGGAAAAAGTCAAAAGAGGTGCAGAGTCTGCTCAAAGAGAGGAATAAGGAGGTAAACAATATACGAATGCGACACGTGTCCCGAAAAACCAGGGCTCTGTATGAAAGATTGTTTTCGAATTTATCATACATCCCTTAATTTTTAATTTACCCTGATACACTCCGCACAACTTATGCCCCTCATCTTTCCCTTCTGAGCCCTGCCGTGTGCCCAGGCAGCTAATAACAGCCACATGTAGGGTATTGCCGTACCCGGGAGAACCCACATTACATCTTATGGTGTGTATATCTCCAGTGGCACATGCTGGGCACACTATATCGGGCACGGACATGCCATATATATATAGAAAATTGCAAATCTCACTCTGCCCCATCTGCTGCGCATTATCTTTTACACAGTACCTGTGGGGTCAAAAGGCTCACTACACCTCTAGATGAATGTCTTAAGGGGTGTAGTTTTTAAAATGGGGTCACTTCTCAGTGGTTTCAACTGTACTGGTACCTCAGGGGCTTCTGCATACATGACTTAGCACCAGAAAAACTCCAGTAGGCCAAATGGTGGTCCTTTCCTTCTGAGCCCTCCCATGGGCCCAAACGGCAGTTTATCACCACAAATGGGGTATTGCCGCACCAAGGACAAATTGGGCAACAAAATTGGGTATTTTGTTTCCTGTGAAAATAAGAAATTTTGATAAAAAATGACATCTTATTGTTCTACACACAGGTATCCAGGCTACCAGGACTACTATTATGGGTAAGGCTATCTGAGTTATTAATGTTGGGAGTATTTTACTCTAGAAAACACCCTTTGGACACTTCTGTCCTTAACAAAACAGCTCACACTCAAACAACTAGCGTTATATACGATAGCACACTGCCCTATTCATATGTCCTTAACCCCTTAATGACCGGGCCATTTTGCACGTTAATGACCAAGGATTATTTTTTGTTTTTTCACGGTCGCATTCCAAGAGTCGTAACTTTTTTTATTACGTCGACATAGCCGTATAAGGGCTTGTTTTTTGCGGGACGAGTTGTATTTTGTAATTGTACCATTTTTAGATGCTTATAATATATTGATTAACTTTTATTAACTTTATTTTTGGAGAGAATTGAAAATAAGCAGCTATTCCAGCATTAATTTTCACGTTATAAATTTACGCCGTTTACTATGCAGCGTAAATAACATGTTAACTTTATTCTATGGGTCGGCACGATTACGGGGATACCAAATATGTAAAGGTTTTATATGTTTTCCTACGTTTGCACAATAAAAACCCTTTTAGAAAAAAATTACTTGTTTTTGCATCGCCGCGTTCCAAGAGCCGTCATTTTTTTATTTTTCCGTCGATGTGGCCGTATGTGGGCTTGATTTTTGCGGGCCAATGTGTAGTTTTCATTAGTACTATTTTGGGGTACATAGGACTTATAGATTAACTTTTATTTTATTTTTTATGGGGGGAATGGGAGAAAAGAGAGAATTTTGTCGTTGTTTTTTGCGGTTTTTTTGGACGCCGTTCATCCGGCGGTTTAATTAATGTGTTCATTTTATTGGTCAAGTTGTTACCATATATGTGTATGTGTTATTTGTTTTGACACTTTTACTGAAAAAAACACTTTTTGGGCAAAAAAAGTAGTTTTATTTGATTTTGACTGTAATTATTATTATTTTTTTTTCAACAAACTTTATTTAACTGATTGACATTTTTTTTTTAAGTCCCACCAGGGGACTTCACTATGCGATCTGCAGATCGCATATATAATGCTTTGGTATACTTAGTATACCAAAGCATTATTGCCTGTCAGTGTGAAACTGACAGGCAACCTGTTAGGTCATGCCTCCGGCATCGCCTAACGGGCAGTTGCGGAAGACAGACCTGGGGGTCTTTGTTAGACCCCCGGCTGTCATGGAAACCCGACGGCGACCCGCGATTTGTTTGCGGGGGCGCCGATCGGGTGACAGAGGGAGCTCCCTCCCTCTGTCAAACACATTAAATGCCGCTGTCACTATTGACAGCGGCATTTAATGGGTTAAACTGCAGGAATCGGAGCGCGCTTCGATTCCGGCAGTTGCAGCACGAGCCCGGCTGTGTATAACAGTCTCAGTACCCGCGCCATCACAGGACGGATATATCCGTCCTCCTGCGCGAACTAGCAGCTGCTGAGGACGGATATATCCGTCCTTCGGCGTTAAGGAGTTAATATAAAGACTTTAAACACACCATACACTTGGTTTTCCTACTTACTTGTGTTCATATCATATAGAGTCTCTCCACTCATGTACCTTTTTTACATGTATGTTTTTATATGTATTTAATAAAATTTGTTATTCTTTTCATATATACTTGGCTCTATACTCTGTTTCTTGTGTGTGTATAGGGTTTAAGTAGAGTATGACAGAGAGAGTTCCCAGCATTATCATTCCCTTACCCCTCTACAACATTACGAATTATATTCACTTGGGACTGGTGTTGTTTTATTAAATTTCTTTTGATTCTCTTGATTTTTTTTGCTGTTTTTGACATTCCACTATGTTCTGCATAAAGCTTAGTGTCAGCTGTACTGTGACTTCTTTATCATAACGGAGCCATACCAGGCCCTTATACACCCTATATGCTTCCCCAATAGAATCCATAAAACATAAAAGGGCCGAGCAGTGCTCCGGGGTCTTTTCGCAAATCACTCTAGCTAGAATCGCAAATGAAAACGTTCACCATATTAACCAATTGGTAAACATTTGCGGAATCAGGAGATAACGCCTTTTCTCCTCCTCCTTCTTTTATGCTCTAGCCCCTCTTCCCCTGATCCAGATAGAACTTCTCCAAGGGGAGGAGGGAGAACATCTCCACATACTCATCCTTCCCTATTTGTTTCCTGACCTCCTGCTTAAGATGGGCACCGATCCCTCGAAGCAGACATACACAGCTAAGTTATCCCTGTTTACCTAATTAGGTGTCTCAGTCTGGACTGAGACCGCAACAGCCTCATAACTCACCGGAAGAGGGTTAACAAGGGAAAATGTTTTACAGGACCGCCCACGCGAAAACCTGGGATGGACCCGCACCCTTCACCAGGGAACCGCCCACCATGTTCAGCAGGCACACCACTGAGTCCCTCAGGCATCTGCACACGCCTCCTGCTGTGTTACCCCACAGCCCCTAGCGGCAGGGGGCAAACCTGACCTAAACAATAATGGCACCAAGCACCAATAGTGATGCTTTTGAAAAGTATCAAAAAACTTTATTAAATATAGAGGACAAATGAATAAAAAGTGTCACACAATAGATATAGCAACATCTCCAGAGTGAAATACACAGGGTGAACACATGCCCATAACAATACGGATACATCTTATTTATAAAGTGTATAGTGCTAAGCAATATATATGAAATAAGGATATATATACCATATATAATATAAATTGTCTTTACAATAGTGCAGGATGGACAAGGACATGGACAAGAAGCTAAATACAAGTAGTGGTGGTCCTAGGATAGGTGCAACACATGTTCAAAAGAGTACAGCATATGAAATAACATGCCTCAATATATACCCATCTATATGACACAACCGGGATGGCGCCAACCACGACGCACGTTTCGGCACAGCCTTCATCTGGGGGAGACATCATCTCCTAACAGGTATAATATAATAATATATATATTATATAATATATTATTATATTATATTATATAATATAATATAAATTTCGGTATAATAATGATACAACAGTAAACTGGAGATGACCGTCCAACAATGCGAATTTAACCCCTTAATGACAATACGCCTTTTCACGGTGGTCATTAAAGGGGTTCTCTGGAAAAAACTTTATGGTCTCATGTTTACTTGATAAAGTGGTTCTGTTTACACTAAACGCGTTGTACCTTAATCGACCCTCTATCTCTCTTTTTTATGTATGTTTTATTATGATCTATTGTTTTAGACAATTAATTATATATATTTTTTTTCTCAAAAAAGTATTGCGCCTGGATGGTGTCTCTTTTTTACAGTGGATCCCACCAGGTTCCCACTGTTTTTATCTACCTGCTCTTACTGAAGATGTCCTCAAAACTGGCTTAATGAGATGGTAGATCGGAGAGTGACTGAGGCAGTGGAGGCAAAACAGGGCGGACCTGTTGCAGGCAGCGGCTAAGGCATCTTGGCCCCCATTGGGGGACCTCTCCAGAACTCCAGTGAAGGACCTGGGCGTGTAGACGAAGCCAAGGCAGACCCAGCAGAACCGGGTTGATGGCTTTAGGCAGGACGAGGAAGTTGATCTGTTCTGAGTGAAGGACTCCGATTTGTAACGTAAGTGGTTTCATGATAGCCACAATAGGATCGGGCAATGGTAGTCCATTTACAGAAGCAACAGCAAGGGATCTCTCCAGAAGAACTGTGGGTAGATGTAGTCGGTCTTCTAAATCCTGCTGGATGAAATCTGCAGCTGCCCTGGAGTCAAAATAGGCAGAGGAGAAGTGTGATGTCTCTCCCGAGATGATGGTCACAGGAATAGATAATTTGGAAGAGGTTTTGATGTTTGGCATCATCCCACCTAGAGTTGCCTCTCTAGGAGCTGGAGTTTCCCGGCTTTTGTGGACATTGGCGCACGAAAGGGCCTTTAAGGCCGCAATACAAACACAGACCTGAAGAGCGTCAGCGCTGTTTCTCCTGCTCGGACAACTTGACTCTGTCTACCTGCATTGGTTCCTCAGGTAGAGCAACAAGAGGGGGCAGTAGTGGTCTCTGGAACGAGGGTGCTAATCTGTGAAAACGTCTCTCCACCGAACCTCCTCATCGCGTTCCTGGATCCTCATGTTGACCCGGGTAGCCAACAGGATATGGGTATCCAAGGTAGGTGGGAGGTCGCGGGCTGCCAGCTCGTCCATGGTGTGTGAGGACAGTCCATGCCATAGGTCGCCACCAATGCTTCATTGTTCCATGCCAACTCTGCTGCCAGGGTACGGAAGGAGATGGCATACTCTCCTGCTGTGGACCCCCTTGCTTGAGGGTTAGCAGAGTGGCTGCTGCTAAGGATGTTCGACCCGGCTTCTTGAACACGTCACAAAAAGTCTGTAAGAACAGGGCTAAGTCCGAAAATTTGGGCCCCTGTCATTCCAGGATGGGGTTCGCCCATGCGAGGACTTGCCAACGAGGAGGGAAATAATGAACGCTACCTTCGCCTCATCAGAGGAGAAATGGTGAGCACGCAGTCATAGCGAGGAAAAAGAGGCAGTGCAACTGTGGATCCGGAAAACAGACAGTAGGAGTATTAGACAGTGGAACGGCAGCAGTCTCTGGGGAAGGAACAGGAAGTTGATCCAGTCAGGCGATGATGGAGTTTACAGCCACGAGGAGTTGATCCTGACGTGCATATAGATACAATATATACTATTGGGGTCCACCCCTTAGTAATTGCTGACGTGCATATAGGTCACGCATATCCGTCTGTATGACCTGAACTGTGGTCTTAGGCTGGCCAGCGGATTCCATGGCCTGAGCGTACTGTCACAATCTAGGGAACATATGTAGCTGACTTTAACTTGACTAATAACGCATTAAATACACAGTGGCAAGATCACTTATCTTGACCTTTTCAATTATTTTTGTGTGATATCATGCTGCAACAAGTTATCAGAGTCAAGTTAAAGATGGCTACATCCGTATGTGGACCCACTAGGCCGTGGGCTCCGGCTCAGATAGGGCTAGGTGTGGCAGGTTGCGCCAGACGAAGCGGATGGCAGCAGGAATGGTAGATGACACACAGACGTGGCATATCCAGCCGGCGGTACCACACGACTCTGATAAAAGGCAGGCACAGTTAGGAAACAGCAAGGGATACAGGAAATAGGATGCAGGGAACGGGAACTCTGGGATCAAGCAGGAAAATACTAAGGGACCCTTTGCAATACAAACATGGGAAAAGTACAAACAACGCTCAAGCAAGGAGTGGAAGGGCAGAGACCTTTTTATAATCCAGGGTGCACTGGGGTAGGATTGAAAACTTTTAGGAAGTGCGCACGCTGGCCCTTTAAGGCACTCCTCGCACACTCCAGGAAGGGAAGGCCGTGCCAGCCGTGGTCTCTGGGGAGGTGGCCAGGAAGTTGCGGTCGCGGCCGTTCATCACAGGGTGAGCGATAGAGGTCCGCAGTCATAACACTGAGATTTTTTTTGTTGTTGTATATATGTACTGAGCAGTGGCGTAACTACCGCCGTAGCAGCCGTAGCGGCTGCTACGGGGCCCGCGGCATGAGGGGGCCCGTGTCGCCCGCCGGCACGGGCCCCCACCATGGCCGGAGGCTCCGCTGGCAGCCGCTATGGCTGCTACAGCGGGACGCCACTGAACACTACGGCAGAGCAGGGAGGTATCTCCCCGCTCTGCCATTAACTGTTTCCCGACCGCTGGCTGTATTTTTACGGCCAGCGGTCAGGGTCCTTAAAACCCGAGCCATAGACTTTTTACGACTCCGGTTTTAACTTACTGCCCGCGCGATCGGGCTGCTGAATGTCGGGTCTCCGGATGTCAGTGACTGCCGGGGACCCTGAGGAGAGGATAGAAGCAGCTTTCGCTGCCAGCGATCACACATGTATCCCCTATCCTGTGGATAGGGGATACATGTATTTTGTAGGACACACTGTAGGTCGCATTTTTTTGGGAGGGGGGACGCTGTATGGTGTTCCCTACAGGGGGGGAACGCTGTATGGCGTTCCCTACAGGGGGGGCTGTATGGCGTTCCATACAGGGGGGGCTGTATGGCGTTCCCTACAAGGGGGGGGGCTCTATGGCGTTCTCTACAGGGGCGGGATGTATGGCGTTCCCTACAGGGGGGGCTGTATGGCGTTCTCTACAGGGGGGGGCTGTATGGCGTTCTCTACAGGGGGGGCTGTATGGCGTTCTCTGCAGGGGGACTGTATGGCGTTCTCTACAGGAGGGCTGTATGGCGTTCTCTACAGGGAGGGCTGTATGGCGTTAGCACTGTCCAATAAATATACAGTAAACAGAAGAAAATACGGTCCAGCAATCCTCATGACAATGTGATGACTTTATTAGAAAAACATTTTATAAACCACACGGCATGTTGAAGTGATGATACAAGACTGCTTACGCGCTTCGAAATCCAACTACATTCTTCGCAAATGTACGCCATCTCCTCCAAACAGTCAATTACATCAGAAGTCCAGTTCCTTGTGCTGCATGACTCGTGGACGCCCTATCCGTGGCGATATCCGTGTCCTTTCCACTGCTTCTCACTTGAGTCCTGTAGGCACAAAAAACATTCTGCAAGTATCCATTGTCATCCGTGCCTGCAGATTCTGCTGAAATGATGCAACTCACTCAACTCCTTGTCTATTTCATCGTTTACTGATGCCTCCTTTAGATGCGACAGATGTATTTTTTTTATACTTACCAGCCTGCTTCACAGGCACCATCCCTTTTTATTGGCACCTGATCAATAAGGGGGTCCTGCTCCACCACCATAACACTGCAATACTAAACAAAATCTTCCATAGACATCACAAAAACTAGACAAGCCTTTCCTCCCTTATGTTTCCCAACATTTCCTGGGACAAGTGTGTGTAGGTAGAAATCAACAAACATGTTTCCTGGCCCCAAACTTTACCCCCTCTTTCCAGTAAAGGATTGGCTTTCGGTATCACGCCTCCTCGCTTTTACCTTTTTACTTTATCCTGCGTAAACATTTTTTTCAGCATCTTAAACGTCTTGCCCATTAGCCCATCTATCCCCAACATCAGACCACTTATTATCATCTGACAGATCAGAATCAGACTCAACCAGCTACTGTTGCCTTCTTCTGCTTCTCTTTACATCCAGATGCGCTGCTCCTGTAATTCCAAACATTGTGCCAGTACCCCGTGTTCTAAACATTTTGGCAACCCCAAGGTGTCCCTCTCCCATGTTGAGATTATGAGGCCCTACTGGGATATTGCTGCCTTTATCGACCCTGGATCCCTGCGCAAGGATCCTGGCACTTGGCCCATCATCGTGCCATGTTCCCTCAAATTTTTGCTAGAATGATACCATTGAGGATACCTGCCTTGCTTCCTTGATGCCATTTGCTCCAAACAATCCAGTACACCCCAAGTCCAGGTCCTTGTGCTGCATGACTTGTGGGGGCTCTATACGTGGCAATATCCTGGCACCTTCCATTGCTTTCCGCTTGAGTGCTGTAAATATAAAAACATTCTGCCAGTGTCCATTATCACCTATGCCTGCAGATTATGACTGTGTAATGAAACTCACTTAAGTCCTTGTCTATTGCATCCAGGCCTTGACACATCGCAAATGTTCTTGGCAGACCAAAGCTGTCTAAAATCCCCCTACACTCCCTCACCCAATTACCTTACACCTACGTTCAGTCCCAAACCGAGCCATGTGGCCAGCATTTTGGACATAGATACCCCTAACTTACATTATGCCTATTCCTACCAACTATCCAAGGTTCCCCACGGCTACGCCTTTCTTGGCATTTTGCCCGCTCATTACTTTTTCAATGTACAGAGCTACTGGTGGATACTGTATATAGTAACTAATGATGGACATACCGCATATAGATGAAATATTACTTCAGAGAGTCCCCCTGGCAGCAGGCAGCCGATCTCAAGAAATTCTGGAACAAAAAGTATAAACTGTGAAGATATTATGACGTGCGCTTAGTATGGTTCATCATATCAACAAATATATGTTCAGCCTATTGAAAACATCAGGGAGATTGTTCCCACAGTCTTGTCATGTGTCTCTATAGGAACACTCTGGATGACATCACATTATAGAATTTCTATAGGTTGTTATTTGCTATAATACTTACATATATACAGTGGATCTCCTAGCATGTCGGCTGTCACTGGTGCCACACCACACAACACATTAGGGATCGCATAACAAGCCACAAATCTACTATCCGCTGTAACAAAAACTGGTTACCATTACCAGACCACTTCAGTAAGGCTAATCATCAACTTTCCCAATTTCAGTTCCAGATAATTGAACACGTTCCTCAACCACGTAGAGGTGGCAACCACATACATTTACTTAAGGAACGGGAATCCTACTGGATACATACATTACAAACCTTAAGTCCCAGGGGTCTCAATAGGGAATTTGACCTAATGAATTGATACGAAACCCTATTATCTTCTGTGCAGTTCATGTATTAATGCCAGTTCCTATATCTTGTTTGACTTGCATATTCTAACTTGTTGTCTTTTCTGTTTCTAGACACGCTAGAGAAAAAACACATCCACATGGACCAGGTAAAAGTACCATAAAACCGGCTGTCAAATCTCATCTTTATTCCTTCATTTTTATACATATATATTTTTTCTGATTTTTATTTTTTATTTTTTATTTTTTCAAAATTTTTTCTAATTTTTCTAATTTTCCCTTCTCTCCATGTTGCCATGACTACTATCACCTTCTATACCGTTCCTACATCTATCCTTACATTGACATCCCATACACATGGGCTGAGATCATCTATACCTTCAGACATACGGTCCCTTTCCTTCTCTGGTTCGTTGTCATGGCAACTAGATAGCGTCCAATCAGTTTCTGCCAACATACTTCTCTATATAGTTGCATTCCTTCATTACATGCCACTCACATATATGTATATATATGTATGTATATATATATATATATATATATATATATATGTATATATGTATATATATATATATATATATATATACACACACACTAACACACATTCTTACTATAATAACCTCAGGAATATTCATTGCACTCACATCAGCTGCTAGGTCCCTTTGCTCTCTTTCTCCACGGTCCCTTACTATAATTACCTCAGGAATATTCACTGCACTCACATATCAGCAGCTAGATGGCTCTGTCAATACTCCCAGAAGGTTTCTTTTTCACGGTCCCTTGCTATAATTACCTCATGAATATTCACTGCACTCACATATCAGCTGTTAGATGGCTCTGGCTGTACCACTGACGTCAGTTCCGGTTGGTCTGGTATAAACACAGATGCAACTCACATAGCACAGACACACAGGGAATATCCGGCGGACAACCCATACCAGTGATATCGTCTTACAGGTACAGCAGCACATGTCTTTCCTCTTACTTTCTCCCTTTAGTTTATCCTCTAGCGTTTGTTCCTTTTCACACTGTCCTTTATTTTCTACCGGTACTTTATGGTATGGTCTACAGTGAGGACTCTTTCCTCTCCCCACCACAATAACAAAACTAAATCAATATATGTAACCTAGGTATTGCATCACCATCAGAGGTTTCCAGATTGTTTATGCCACATACAGCTATATACTGCTAGATCCTCCTTGAGCATATTTAACTTAATTTTGTTCTGACTATTCAGCCCCTAGTCTTGTTTTTATAGATCATTATGACTTATTCTTTCATAGATGATTATGATTTCCTTAATTCTTGTGTTACGTGTTCCACTAATTGATCACGCAATTTTCTTTATACAGTTCAGTATTAAAATATTTTTATTTTTCCTTATAATGTATAATAATTGTTCTCTGTGTATATCTGAGGTGACAGCGCTATATAATTTCATGTAAACAGAGATAACTCATCTATATATGTTGTTTTCATATTATTATTTTCATTTGTTCATACTGTATTTTTTTGCCAACTTTGTAAAAGCATTTTATTCTTTATCATTTTAGCGACCGTGACAAAGGCCGAGGTTCGGTCGAAACGTCTTTACCAAGTCGCTTTCCACCTCAACTTTACCATCTTTTGTTGCAATAAAACTTAAATTTGTTTGCATCTGGATCTTTTGCGTACCTCTGTGAGTGCTGGGGTTATATATTTTCAATATTGTGGGATTCTCGTCCCTACCTTACTAGCACCACGCCAATTGATTGAGGAGTGCATCCCAATATCTATTTTTGATTACTGGTGCCACATATTCAGATGTTATAAATGTCTGTAAAATACATAATGGGTTTAATGCACATACATAAAATAACCCCATATCTATAATGAATAATAATATATTTACTTTCACACATTTCATTTTCTATCACAGGGCGAGTCCAATGCCCCTCTGCCACACAAATAACACCAGCAGTATAATGGCATATAATAGTTGGAGGACCCTGGTATAGATTTAGTATCAGGGACCAGGAGCTTATTGTTATTCTTCTATATAATCTTATCCTTAATGGAAAACTTCTAATTTGTCTTTTGTGGAGTCTTTTGGACTGGAGTAGAGAGAGTAGAAAATGGTAAATTGGATTTCTGGATTCAACAGACAAAATAATTATTAAAGGGGTTCTCTGACAGTTTCATAAACCTTAGTCTAAGCCGCATATGGCTAAAAATAACAAATTGCCCCTACTCATTTTTAAAATTCCCTGTGGCTCCTGCGCTGATGGTTCTGTTGTCTTTAGTTGCTAGGCCACAGCGGTCATGTCCGTGTGGATGGCATGTCAAGTGGCAGCTATTGTGTCACATCCAGGGCCGGCCTTAGGTTTATTGGTGACATGTGCAGTATCTGTGACGTCCTCCCCCTTATGATGCACCATGTAGTGTCCAAATAATTTAATCATACAGTGCCCAAATAACATCACCCAGTCAATAAACTAGGGATTGTATCTTTCTGTTTTTTTATATTATAGGTTTGGGCCCTAAATGCCGAATCGGCAGTGTAAGTTGAGGGTGCCCAGGCCATCTATGGTGGTAGTGCCCTCTTCAGTATTGACCAGTAATACACACTATGTGATCATTTAGAGATGCAGTTAATAAAATACACTCACCTTGGACTCTCCTACTGAATACATCCGACTGAATGTAGAACGTGATGTGAGGTGGAGGGCTCTGCTTAATCTTTGATCTGCCCTCCTGGGACGTGGTTATCATTAACTCTTATGAGGAATTAATTCTAGGAGAAAGAAAGACAATGTATTAGGACAAATCTCAATCAATGGCAACATTTCTATCTAGAACAGAGTCCAGTCCCCAACCAGTGTAAAATTACCAAAGGGGTAAATAGGATGACCGGCTGGGGTCCAGGGATTTGGGGTGGCCCACAGCTCTGGGGCTCCATACGCCCCTGAAATTGGACAAACAATAACGGCACAGGGAGGAAGCGAAATGTCTGACCCGGTTGGTCGTCTATTAGGTGAGTATAATTTTTTATTTTATAGGAGCAAAGGGGGCACTATTAATATCGGGGATAAAAGGACTGAGTCGGGGGCTTCATTACTGTGGGGCCATACAAAAGGGGCATTCTGACCCAGGACATACAAAAAGTGTCATTCTAACTGTGGAGGGTATTGGTGGATACTGCATATAGTAACTAATAAGAGACGCACCTTGCATAGATGAAATATTGCTTCAGAGAGTCCCCCTGGCAGCAGGCAGCCGATCTTAAGGTTTTCTGGAAAAAACAATAATTGTGTAGTTTTATTTCTCCAGACAGACGTGTGCTCAGTATAGACCACCCAACAATGAAGGATAAGTCCAAAATAGGTGATGTATAGGTATACGTTTAAATTGTTAGAATACAAATGTTCTGCCTGTATAAACGCTTAAAATTATTATTTATTGATAATTTATTATTAAAATATAGTAGGGCACAGAGTGCCAAAAGATCCAAGTACAGGCGTTGGCAACCAGATCAGGAACGCACAGTAAAGAGTGTGTGAGATAGACAATCAGCATGCGCTCATTGACAAGTGCCTAAAAAGTCAGATGTAAATTTCCCACAGCCCCTCTTTAAATGTGCTGGCAAATATTAGTAAAGTCTGATTGCCACAGATTCACAGGCACACTTCCCAACGCGTTTCTGCACCACATTAGGGGAGCGTCCTCAGGGGTACGAGTTTCCTGATAATTCTCGGATTTATTCACGAAGTGCCGGTCAGCTGATATTCAGCTGTTCAAATTGTATAGCGGCGCATACGAGACACTGATAGCGGTCTAGCGCGCACCGAGGAAACTAGGAAGCTTTAAAGCCTAGGCCCCGCCTCCCAGGCATTGAGTAACGCCGAGCCGAACCAATGGGAGAGTAAGACGTCAACCAGCGACGCCCACCCACAGGTCAGCTCCCTGGTAACTACGCAGCCAATGGAACAGATGCAGAATGCATCGTTAGTAACAAGGGGGAGCTACAGGCGGCCAAGCATACATCGCCGATAGCGAAAAGAAAATAAACGCCATGCAATGACAGGGCGATCGAGGGAGCTATTAAACGGCCAAGGCTACAATGAGATAATGCAGCAAAGGAAGCCGTGCACTCAGTATAGACCACCCAACAATGAAGGAAATGTACATTAGGGCTCATGTACACAGCAACTTCATGTGGACGGACCTGTATGGTGGCGCACAGACTGCAGTACTGGTAATGTAGACACTCTGTGTGCGCTGTGTGCTCCACCATAAGCCAAATGTGTATTAGAAAATTACATAAATAACAAGTCCCTTATATATTACTAATACCATAATATCTTCTTTATGGAGCATTTCTATAATAATAATAATATAAAGCTGCAGCAAAATTCCCAGCGTTTACTTTTGCTAAATGTGGATGAGTTTTTGAGACTGTAACTATTCACCTGTAACACTTGTGAATTTTGCCGCGCAGCAAATCTGCAGCGTCTGAATTCAGCTTTATGGCGTAGAATATAGTACTCAAATACTGCAATCATACAGTGCCCAAATAACACTGCCAGACAAGTATTGTCTGCCACACTGTAATGTAATCCATTATCAAGGAATTGTATCTGCATCCTGAGCAGTGCCCTTTACTTTTTTTACATGAAGAGTGGGATTGAGTGTTCAAGCAATGGGTGCCCCAGACATCAAGACCAGTGGCGCCCCATTCATTAGTGACAGGTGATGCACCCAGTGTAACTGCACAGGTCGCACACCCCTAAGACAGGCCCTGGATGAACAACATTGGAGAATTTGTTCCCACAGTCTTGTCATGTGTCTCTATAGGAACATTCTGGATGACATCAGATTATAGAATTTCTATAGGTTGTCATTTGCTATAGTACTTACATATATACAGTGGATCTTCTAGCATGTCAGCTGTCACTGGTGCCACATATTCAGATGTCATAAATGTCTGTAAAATACATAATGGAATAAACATAAAATAACCCCATATCTAGAATGAATAATAATATATTTACTTTCACACCTTTCATTTTCTATCACAGGACGAGTCAGACATTGAAAACATTTTGTAATGTTAGTTTAAACCCAGGGAACATAACTATAGGGGTGAAGAGGTTGCAGTCACACCCAGGCCCAGCTGTCCATGACTGACATTAGGGGGGGTCACAATGTGGGCAATTTACAAATGCCAATCCCCAATGCCCCCATCTCCTAGAGGAATCCCGATTTTCGCTGCTAGAAACGCGATGTCAGTGAGAGAAGCACCCAGGCGGAAAGGAAGCTGCTGAGTTGCCCGGCCGCTTCTAAAACACAAGCAGTGGAAGGGAGCCAGCGCAGCGCCCCGTTCCACCTGCTGGAGGGATGCGCCCTATGTAATGGCACAGGTCGCACACCCCTAAGGCCGGCCCTGGCTACTGCTGAGCCTTATTAGGATAATATACGGTAGCTTTTTAAGACTATTTAATTCAATTAAATTAGACATCATATTGAAAACGACTGAGAACAACATGTGTGCAAGCCTTCAGTGCATGCACACATGGTGTTAAAAAAAATCCGGCCTCCTCCTACCCCTTCAGCCGGCCATTCCATCTCCAGAATTGGTGCATTTTTAGGAGTATTATTACACCAATATTTCCTAACATCTCGTTTAAAGATAGGATAGTACTTGCTGGTCCAGAACATCCAACGATCCCGTTCACAATTGCTGTCAATACCTTTCCTAAATGTGTTACTCCACGATCCAACAGGTGTGTAGCGCGCCGTGTTCCTCTTTATCCCTTAGAGGCGCGTTCTTCTGGTACCAATATTAGTACACCATTCCTCTTCTACATACAACAAATGACCCATTCTTTGCCCACAATATGGGAAAGAATGAGGGGCACAACGCCAATTCGAACTGGAAAACATTCTTTGTCTTAACGTGTGACAAACTTGTATGTATTCTGGACTATCAGGCTATAAAAAATGAATTTAACAACATGTGTGCAAGCCTTCAGTGCATGCACACATTGTGTTAAAAAAAAATCCGGCCTCCTCCTAACCCTTCAGCCGGCAATTCCATGTCCAGAATTGGTGCATTTTTTGGAGTATTATTACACCAATATTTCCTAACATCTAGTTTAAAGTTAGGATAGTACCTGCTGGTCCAGAATATCCAACGCTCCCGATCGCAAGTGCTGTCCATACCTTTCTTAAATGTGTTACTCCAGGATCCAACAGGTGTGTAGCGCGCCAAGTTCCTCTTCATCCCTTGGATGCACGTTCTTCTTGTACCAAGATTAGTACACCATTCCTCTTCTACCTACAACAAATGACCCATTCTTTGCCCACAATATGGGAAAGAATGAGGGGCACAATGCCAATTCGAACTGGAAAACATTCTTTGTCTTAACATGAACAAACTTGTATGTATTCTGGACTATCAGACTGTAAAAAATGAATTTAACAACATGTGTGCAAGCCTTCAGTGCATGCACACATGGTGTTAAAACAAATCCGGCCTCCTCCTACCCCTTCAGCCGGCCATTCCATCTCCATAAGTGGTGCATTTTTAGTATTATTACACCAATATTTGCTAACATCTAGTTTAAAGTTAGGATAGTACCTGCTGGTCCAGAATATCCAACGCTCCCGATCGCAAGTGCTGTCCATACCTTTCTTAAATGTGTTACTCCAGGATCCAACAGGTGTGTAGCGCGCCAAGTTCCTCTTCATCCCTTGGATGCACGTTCTTCTGGTACCAATATTAGTACACCATTCCTCTTCTACCTACAACAAATGACCCATTCTTTGCCCACAATATGGGAAAGAATGAGGGGCACAACGCCAATTCGAACTGGAAAACATTCTTTGTCTTAACATGAACAAACTTGTATGTATTCTGGACTATCAGGCTATAAAAAATAAATTTAACAACATGTGTGCAAGCCTTCAGTGCATGCACACATGGTGTTAAAACAAAATCCGGCCTCCTCCTACCCCTTCAGCCGGCCATTCCATCTCCAGAATTGGTGCATTTTTAGGAGTATTATTACACCAATATTTCCTAACATCTAGTTTAAAGTTAGGATAGTACCTGCTGGTCCAGAATATCCAACGCTCCCGATCGCAAGTCCTGTCCATACCTTTCTTAAATGTGTTACTCCGCGATCCAACAGGTGTGTAGCGCGGCAAGTTCCTCTTCATCCCTTGGAGGCGCGTTCTTCTGGTACCAATATTAGTACACCATTCCTCTTCTACCTACAACAAATGACCCATTCTTTGCCCACAATTTGGGAAAGAATGAGGGGCACAACGCCAATTCGAACTGGAAAACATTCTTTGTCTTAACGTGTGACAAACTTGTATGTATTCTGGACTATCAGGCTATAAAAAAGGAATTTAACAACATGTGTGCAAGCCTTCAGTGCATGCACACATGGAGTTAAAAAAAATCCGGCCTCCTCCTACCCCTTCAGCCGGCCATTCCATCTCCAGAATTGGTGCATTTTTAGGAGTATTATTACACCAATATTTGCTAACATCTAGTTTAAAGTTAGGATAGTACCTGCTGGTCCAGAATATCCAACGCTCCCGATCGCAAGTGCTGTCCATACCTTTCTTAAATGTGTTACTCCAGGATCCAACAGGTGTGTAGCGCTCCAAGTTCCTCTTCATCCCTTGGATGCACGTTCTTCTGGTACCAATATTAGTACACCATTCCTCTTCTACCTACAACAAATGACCCATTCTTTGCCCACAATATGGGAAAGAATGAGGGGCACAATGCCAATTCGAACTGTAAAACATTCTTTGTCTTAACATGAACAAACTTGTATGTATTCTGGACTATCAGACTGTAAAAAATGAATTTAACAACATGTGTGCAAGCCTTCAGTGCATGCACACATGGTGTTAAAAAAAATCCGGCCTCCTCCTACCCCTTCAGCCGGCCATTCCATCTCCAGAATTGGTGCATTTTTAGGAGTATTATTACACCAATATTTCCTAACATCTAGTTTAAAGATAGGATAGTACTTGCTGGTCCAGAATATCCAATGATCCCGTTCACAATTGCTGTCCATACCTTTCCTAAATGTGTTACCTCACGATCCAACAGGTGTGTAGCGCGCCGTGTTCCTCTTTATCCCTTGGAGGTGCGTTCTTCTGGTACCAATATTAGTACACCATTCCTCTTCTACATACAACAAATGACCCATTCTTTGCCCACAATATTGGAAAGAATGAGGGGCACAACGCCAATTCGAACTGGAAAACATTCTTTGTCTTAACGTGTGACAAACTTGTATGTATTCTGGACTATCAGGGTATAAAAAATGAATTTAACAACATGTGTGCAAGCCTTCAGTGCATGCACACATGGTGTTAAAAAAAAATCCGGCCTCCTCCTAACCCTTCAGCCGGCCATTCCATGTCCAAAATTGGTGCATTTTTTGGAGTATTATTACACCAATATTTCCTAACATCTGGTTTAAATATAGGATAGTACCTTCTGGCCCAGAATATCCACTGCTCCCGATCGCAAGTGCTGTCCATACCTTTCCTAAATGTGTTACTCCACGATCCAACAGGTGTGTAGCGCGCCAAGTTCCTCTTCATCCCGTGGAGGCGCGTTCTTCTGGTACCAATATTAGTACACCATTCCTCTTCTACCTACAACAAATGACCCATTCTTTATCCACAATATGGGAAAGAATGAGGGCACAACGCCAATTCGAACTGGAAAACATTCTTTGTCTTAACGTGTGACAAACTTGTATGTATTCTGGACTATCAGGCTATAAAAAATGAATTTAACAACATGTGTGCAAGCCTTCAGTGCATGCACACATGGTGTTAAAAAAAATCCGGCCTCCTCCTACCCCTTCAGCCGGCCATTCCATCTCCATAAGTGGTGCATTTTTAGTATTATTACACCAATATTTGCTAACATCTAGTTTAAAGTTAGGATAGTACCTGCTGGTCCAGAATATCCAACGCTCCCGATCGCAAGTGCTGTCCATACCTTTCTTAAATGCGTTACTCCAGGATCCAACAGGTGTGTAGCGCGCCAAGTTCCTCTTTATCCCTTGGATGCACAATTTCTGGTACCAATATTAGTACACCATTCCTCTTCTACCTACAACAAATGACCCATTCTTTTCCTACAATTTGGGAAAGAATGAGGGGCACAACGCCAATTCGAACTGGAAAACATTCTTTGTCTTAACGTGTAACAAACTTGTATGTATTCTGGACTATTAGACTGTAAAAAATAAATTTAACAACATGTGTGCAAGGCTTCAGTGCATGCACACATGGTGTTAAAAAAAATCCGGCCTCCTCCTACCCCTTCAGCCGGCCATTCCATCTCCAGAATTGGTGCATTTTTAGGAGTATTATTACACCAATATTTCCTAACATCTAGTTTAAATATAGGATAGTACCTGCTGGCCAGAATATCCAACGCACCCGATTGCAAGTGCTGTCCATATCTTTCTTAAATTTGTTACTCCACGATCCAACAGGTGTGTAGCGCGCCAAGTTCCTCTTCATCCCTTGGAGGCACGTTCTTCTGGTACCAATATTAGTACACCATTCCTCTTCTACCTACAACAAATGACCCACTCTTTGCCCACAATATGGGAAAGAATGAGGGGCACATTGCTAATTCGAACTGGAAAACATTCTTTGTCTTAACGTGTGACAAACTTGTATGTATTCTGGACTATTAGGCTATAAAAAATAAATGTAACAACATGTGTGCAAGCCTTCAGTGCATGCACACATGGTGTTAAAAAAAATCCGGCCTCCTCCTACCCCTTCAGCCGGCCATTCCATCTCCAGAATTGGTGCATTTTTAGGAGTATTATTACACCAATATTTCCTAACATCTAGTTTAAAGTTAGGATAGTAGCTGCTGGTCCAGAATATCCAATGCTCCTGATCGCAAGTCCTGTCCATACCTTTCTTAAATGTGTTACTCCACGATCCAACAGGTGTGTAGCGTGCCAAGTTCCTCTTCATCCCTTGGAGGCGCGTTCTTCTGGTACCAATATTAGTACACCATTCCTCTTCTACCTACAACAAATGACCCATTCTTTTCCCACAATTTGGGAAAGAATGAGGGGCACAACGCCAATTCGAACTGGAGAACATTCTTTGTCTTAACGTGTAACAAACTTGTATGTATTCTGGACTATTAGACTGTAAAAAATTAATTTAACAACATGTGTGCAAGGCTTCAGTGCATGCACACATGGTGTTAAAAAAAATCCGGCCTCCTCATACCCCTTCAGCCGGCCATTCCATCTCCAGAATTGGTGCATTTTTAGGAGTATTATTACACCAATATTTCCTAACATCTAGTTTAAATATAGGATAGTACCTGCTGGCCAGAATATCCAACGCACCCGATTGCAAGTGCTGTCCATATCTTTCTTAAATTTGTTACTCCACGATCCAACAGGTGTGTAGCGCGCCAAGTTCCTCTTCATCCCTTGGAGGCACGTTCTTCTGGTACCAATATTAGTACACCATTCCTCTTCTACCTACAACAAATGACCCACTCTTTGCCCACAATATGGGAAAGAATGAGGGGCACATTGCTAATTCGAACTGGAAAACATTCTTTGTCTTAACGTGTGACAAACTTGTATGTATTCTGGACTATCAGGCTATAAAAAATAAATGTAACAACATGTGTGCAAGCCTTCAGTGCATGCACACATGGTGTTAAAAAAAATCCGGCCTCCTCCTACCCCTTCAGCCGGCCATTCCATCTCCAGAATTGGTGCATTTTTAGGAGTATTATTACACCAATATTTCCTAACATCTAGTTTAAATATAGGATAGTACCTGCTGGCCCAGAATATCCAACGCTCCCGATTGCAAGTGCTGTCCATATCTTTCTTAAATTTGTTACTCCACGATCCAACAGGTGTGTAGCGCGCCAAGTTCCTCTTCATCCCTCGGAGGCACGTACTTCTGGTACCAATATTAGTACACCATTCCTCTTCTACCTACAACAAATGACCCACTCTTTGCCCACTATATGGGAAAGAATGAGGGGCACAACGCCAATTCGAACTGGAAAACATTCTTTGTCTTAACATGAACAAACTTGTATGTATTCTGGACTATCAGGCTATAAAAAATAAATTTAAAAACATGTGTGCAAGCCTCCAGTGCATGCACACATGGTGTTAAAAAAAATCCGGCCCCCTCCTAACCCTTCAGCCGGCCATTCCATCTCCAGAATTGGTGAATTTTTAGGAGTATTATTACACCAATATTTCCTAACATCTAGTTTAAATATAGGATAGTACCTGCTGGCCCAGAATATCCAACGCTCCCGATCGCAAGTGCTGTACATACCTTTCCTAAATGTGTTACTCCACGATCCAACAGGTTTGTAGCGCGCCAAGTTCCTCTTCATCCCTTGGAGGCGCGTTCTTCTGGTACCAATATTAGTATACCATTCCTCTTCTACCTACAACAAATGACCCATTCTTTGCCCACAATATGGGAAAGAATGAGGGGCACAACGCAAATTCGAACTGGAAAACATTCTTTGTCTTAACGTGTGACAAACTTGTATGTATTCTGGACTATCAGGCTATAAAAAATGAATTTAACAACATGTGTGCAAGCCTTCAGTGCATGCACACATGGTGTTAAAAAAAATCCGGCCTCCTCCTTCCCCTTCAGCCGGCCATTCCATCTCCAGAATTGGTGCATTTTTAGGAGTATTATTACACCAATATTTCCTAACATCTAGTTTAAATATAGGATAGTACCTGCTGGCCCAGAATATCCAACGCTCCCGATCGCAAGTGCTGTACATACCTTTCCTAAATGTGTTACTCCACGATCCAACAGGTTTGTAGCGCGCCAAGTTCCTCTTCATCCCTTGTAGGCGCATTCTTCTGGTACCAATATTAATACACCATTCCTCTTCTACCTACAACAAATGACCCATTCTTTGCCCACAATATGGGAAAGAATGAGGGGCACAACGCAAATTCGAACTGGAAAACATTCTTTGTCTTAACGTGTGACAAACTTGTATGTATTCTGGACTATCAGGCTGTAAAAAATGAATTTAACAAGATGTGTGCAAGCCTTCAGTGCATGCACACATGGTGTTAAAAAAAATCCGGCCTCCTCCTAACCCTTCAGCCGGCCATTCCATGTCCAGAATTGGTGCATTTTTAGGAGTATTATTACACCAATATTTCCTAACATCTAGTTTAAATATAGGATAGGACCTGCTGGCCCAGAATATCCAACGCTCCCGATCGCAAGTGCTGTCCATACCTTTCCTAAATGTGTTACTCCACGATCCAACAGGTGTGTAGCGCTCCAAGTTCCTCTTCATCCCTTGGAGGCGCGTTCTTCTGGTACCAATATTAGTACTTTATTCCTCATCTACCTACAACAAATGACCCATTCTTTGCCCACAATATGGGAAAGAATGAGGGGCACAACGCCAATTCGAACTGGAAAACATTCTTTGTCTTAACGTGTGACAAACTTGTATGTATTCTGGACTATCAGGCTATAAAAAATAAATTTAATTACATGTGTGCAAGCCTCCAGTGCATGCACACATGGTGTTAAAAAAAATCCGGCCTCCTCCTAACCCTTCAGCCGGCCATTCCATCTCCAGAATTGGTGCATTTTTAGGAGTATTATTACACCAATATTTCCTAACATTTAGTTTCAATATAGGATAGTACCTGCTGGCCCAGAATATCCAACGCTTCTGATCGCAAGTGCTGTCCATACCTTTCCTAAATGTGTTACTCCACGATCCAACAGGTTTGTAGCGCGCCAAGTTCCTCTTCATCCCTTGGAGGTGCGTTCTTCTGGTACCAATATTAGTACACCATTCCTCTTCTACCTACAACAAATGACCCATTCTTTGCCCACAATATGGGAAAGAATGAGGGGCACAACGCAAATTCGAACTGGAAAACATTTTTTGTCTTAACGTGTGACAAACTTGTATGTATTCTGGACTATCAGGCTATAAAAAATGAATTTAATTACATGTGTGCAAGCCTTCAGTGCATGCACACATGGTGTTAAAAAAAATCCGGCCTCCTCCTACCCCTTCAGCCGGCCATTCCATCTCCAGAATTGGTGCATTTTTAGGAGTATTATTACACCAATATTTCCTAACATCTAGTTTAAATATAGGATAGTACCTGCTGGCCAAGAATATCCAACGCTCCCGATCACAAGTGCTGTCCATACCTTTCCTAAATGTGTTACTCCACGATCCAACAGGTGTGTAGCACGCCAAGTTCCTCTTCATCCCTTGGAGGCGCTTTCTTCTGGTACCAATATTAGTACACCATTCCTCTTCTACCTACAACAAATGACCCATTCTTTGCCCACAATGTGGGAAAGAATGAGGGGCACAACGCCAATTCGAACTGGAAAACATTCTTTGTCTTAACGTGTGACAAACTTGTATGTATTCTGGACTATCAGGCTATAAAAAGTGAATTTAAAAACATGTGTGCAAGCCTCCAGTGCATGCACACATGGTGTTAAAAAAAATCCGGCCTCCTCCTAACCCTTCAGCCGGCCATTCCATCTCCAGAATTGGTGCATTTTTAGGAGTATTATTACACCAATATTTCCTAACATCTAGTTTAAATATAGGATAGTACCTGCTGGCCAAGAATATCCAACGCTCCCGATCGCAAGTGCTGTCCATACCTTTCTTAAACGTGTTACTCCATGATCTAAGAGATGTGTAGCGTGCCAAGTTCCTCTTCATTCCTTGGAGGCACGTTCTTCTGGTACCAATATTAGTACACCATTCCTCTTCTACCTACAACAAATGACGCATTCTTTGCCCACAATATGGGAAAGAATGAGGGGCACAACGCCAATTCGAACTGGAAAACATTCTTTGTCTTAACGTGTGACAAACTTGTATGTATTCTGGACTATCAGGCTATAAAAAATGAATTTAACAACATGTGTGCAAGCCTTCAGTGCATGCACACATGGTGTTAAAAAAAAATCCGGCCTCTTCCTACCCTTTCAGCCGGCCATTCCATCTCCAGAATTGGTGAATTTTTAGGAGTATTATTACACCAATATTTCCTAACATCTAGTTTAAATATAGGATAGTACCTGCTGGCCCAGAATATGCAACGCTCCCGATCACAAGTGCTGTCCCTACCTTTCCCAAGTGTGTTACTCCACGATCCAACAGGTGTGTAGCGCGCCAAGTTCCTCTTCATCCCTTGGAGGCGCATTCTTCTGGTACCAATATTAGTACACCATTCCTCTTCTACCTACAACAAATGACCCATTCTTTGCCCACAATATGGGAAAGAATGAGGGGCACAACGCCAATTCGAACTGGAAAACATTCTTTGTCTTAACGTGTGACAAACCTGTATGTATTCTGGACTATCAGGCTGTAAAAAATGAATTTAATAACATGTGTGCAAGCCTTCAGTGCATGCACACATGGTGTTAAAAAAAATCCGGCCTCCTCCTACCCCTTCAGCCGGCCATTCCATCTCCATAAGTGGTGCATTTTTAGGAGTATTATTACACCAATATTTCCTAACATCTAGTTTAAATATAGAATAGTATCTGCTGGCCCAGAATATCCAACGCTCCCGATCGCAAGTGCTGTCCATACCTTTCCTAAATGTGTTACTCCACGATACAACAGGTGTGTAGCGCGCCAAGTTCCTCTTCATCCCTTGGAGGCGCGTTCTTCTGGTACCAATATTAGTACACAATTCCTCTTCTACCTACAACAAATGACCCATTTTTTGCCCACAATATGGGAAAGAATGAGGGGCACAACGCCAATTCGAACTGAATAACATTCTTTGTCTTAACGTGTGACAAACTTGTATGTATTCTGGACTATCAGGCTATAAAAAATGAATTTAACAACATGTGTGCAAGCCTTCAGTGCATGCACACATGGTGTTAAAAAAAATCCGGCCTTCTCCTACCCCTTCAGCCGGCCATTCCATGTCCAGAATTGGTGCATTTTTAGAAGTATTATTACACCAATATTTCCTAACATCTAGTTTAAATATAGGATAGTACCTGCTGGCCCAGAATATCCAATGCTCCCGATCGCAAGTGCTGTCCATACCTTTCCTAAATGTGTTACTCCACGATCCAACAGGTGTGTAGCGCGCCAAGTTCCTCTTCATCCCTTGGAGGCGCGTTCTTCTGGTACCAATATTAGTACACCATTCCTCTTCTACCTACAACAAATGACCCATTCTTTTCCCACAATATGGGAAAGAATGAGGAGCACAACGCCAATTCGAACTGGAAAACTTTCTTTGTCTTAACATTAATAAACTTGTATGTATTCTGGACTATCAGGCTATAAAAAATAAATTTAACAACATGTGTGCAAGCCTTCAGTGCATGCCAAACTGTTGGGAAAAGAAAATACTATAACGTCTTGGTGCCACAGATCGCATCTTGTCTGGCATGCAAGCTTACAAACCCTCTCTGCACAGAGAATCCCTGTGACATCATTAGTGATTAGTCATCTTACAGCTGACATCCGGCTGTAACGGCGGGGACCGAAATTAGCTTCGATCCCCGCCATTAACCCCTTAAGTGCAGCGCTCAAACGCGATCGCTGCACTTAAGGTGTTTGCAGCTCATCGGAACCCCAGTAATGAAATTGCCGGGGTTCCGGTGGCTGCAATGGCAACCGGAGGCCTAATACTGGCCTCCCGGTCTGCCTAGCACCGAAGCCGGTCAAGATCCGCCCGGCGGCGGAGCCTGATCGGCTTCCGTAGCTGCCGGCAAGATAGCGCCGGGTCAGGAGCTGATCCGGCGTCATCAGCGGTGGAAGTCAGCTGTACTGTACAGCTGACATCCACCTGTAACGGCAGGAACCGGAGCTAGCTCCGATCCCTGCCATTAACCCCTTCGATGCAGCAATCGAAAGCGATTGCTGCATCGTAGCGGTTACTAGCAGATCGCCAGCCCTGACAGGCAATCAGGACTGGCGACTGCTGTTATGGCAACAGGAGACACAATGGTCTCCTGCTCTGCCATTACGGAAGCCGATTTAGGCCCCGCCGGGAGGCGAAGCCTAATCGGCTTGCTGTCAGTGAATGACTGACAGATCTAATACATTGCACTACATAGGTAGTGCAATGTATTAGAAAAAAAAAAATATGACCGTTGGACCTTCAAGTCCCCTAGTGGGACTTGAGAAAAAGTGTAAAAAAAGTATAAAAAAGTGTAAAAAAAAGTGCAAATAATATAAGTTTGAAAACAATAAAAGTTTCAAGTAATCAAATAAAACACAATCCCCCTTTTACTCTTATCAAGTCCTTTATTATTGAAAAATAATAATAAACCATATGTATTTGGTATCGCCACGACCGTAACGACCTGAGGTATCAAAATATTATATTATTTATTGCACGCGGTGAACAGCGTAAAAAAAAACGTAAAAAACGTTACCAGAGTTTCTGTTTTTTAGTCACTTTGCCCTACAAATGTTAGAATAAAAAGTGATCAAAAAGTCGCACGTATCCAAAAATGGTACCTATAAAAACTATAGCTCGTCCCGCAAAAAACAAGCCCTCATACACCTCCGTCGACAAAAAAAATAAAAAGTTATGGTTCTCAAAACTTGGCGACAGAAAAAAAATACATTCTTTTTACAAAAGTAATTTTATTGTGCAAAAAGTTGTAAAACATAAAAAAGTGCTATAAATTAGGTATCGCCGGAATCGTACTGACCCGCAGAATAAAGTTAATATGTAATTTATAACGCATGGTGAACGCTGTATAAAAAAACCCGAAAAAAGCTGTGCCAGAATTGCGTTTTTTTGTTTACCTGGCATCCCAAAAAATAGGATAAAAGGTGATCAAAAAGTTGCATGTACCCCAAAATGGTACCAATAATAACTACAGCTCGTCCCGCAACAAACCAGCCCTCATACCGCTACGTCTATGAAAAATAAAATGAGTTATGGCTCCAATAAGTCAGGAAATAAAAAAATATGCAGTTGTGCCCGAGGGGAACATTTCTTCTGTTTGAAGAGGCGATTTATCAAGGACCTAAAATTAGGGAACCAGGAAAGGGAGGGCCCAAACATATCCGCTGGAAGCGACGGTGCCCGTATTACACCAGGACAACACTTCCTAGCAAAATTCCCCAAACTACAAAGGCGCGGAGTATGGACCAAAAGGGGCATAAGAAAGGACGCCATTTATCAGTGCGACACTGGCCTGTGCGGAAATGATTGTGTCACAGCGTAACACACATCTATGGATTATTTTATTGTTTTTTTTTACCCCATTATTATACCACCTGACTATGCCCCTTATATACTCCGCCCGGCTTACATATGCCCTACATTATAAACGGAAACACCAGTAAGACTCCAAACAAAACTACTACCAAGCAAAATCCACGCTCCAAAAGCCAAATGGCGTTTCCTCCCATCTGAACCCTACAGCGTGCCCAAACAGCAGTTTCCTTCCACATATATGGCACTGTCATACCCGGGAGAACCCTTTTAGCAATTTTTGGGGTGTGTGTCTCCAGTGGCATAAGCTGGGCACGACATATTTGCCACTGAATGGCATATCTAGGGAAAAATATAAATTTTAAATTTGCACCATCCACCGCACATTCATTTATGGAAAAGACCTGTGGGGTGAAAATGCTCACTACAACCCTTAATAAATGCCTTGAGGGGTGCAGTTTCCATAATGGGGTCACTTCCCAGGGGTTTATTTTTATTATTTCACATCTGAGCCTCTGCAGTTGTGAACCAATACTTTGTAAATCGCCAAATTAGGCCTCAATTTTACATGGTACGCTTTAACTCCTGAGCCTGGTCGACTGTCCAGGCAAGAGATTAGGGCCACATGTAGGGTGTTTCTAAAACCAGGAAACCCAGCATAATAATTAGAGAGCTGTCTTGTTATGGTGGCACAAGCCGGGTACCACATATTGTCCACATATCTGTGGAAAAAATCCCATTTTCACTCTGCAACATCGAGTTCACACTAATTTCTACAAAACATCTGCAGGATTAACATGCTCACTACACCCCTAGGTAAATGCATTGAGGGGTGTAGTTTCCAAAATTGGGTCACTTCTGGGGGGTTTCCACTGTTTTGGGCCCACAGGCGCCCAGAAACCAATCCAGCAACATCTGCACTCCAAATGGCGGTCCTTCCCTTCTGAGTCCTGCCGTGTGCCCAAACAGCAGTTTATGACCACATATGGGGTATTGCCGTACTCGGGAGAAATTGCTTTACAAATGTTGGGTTCTTTTTTTTCCTTTATTTGTTGCGAAAATGAAAAAAATTGCGCTAAAGCTACGTCTTATTGAAGAAAAAGGATTGTTTTTATTTTCACTGCCCAATTCTAATAAATTCTATGAAACATCTGTGGGGTCAAAATGCTCACTACGCCCCTAGATGAATTCCTCAAGAGGTGTAGTTTCCTAAATGGTGTCACTTTTTGGGCGTTTTCATTGTTTTTTCCCCTCAGGGGCTTTGCAAATGTGACATGGCCGCCGCAACCCATTCCTGCTCAATGTGATCTCCAAAAGCCAAATAGCGCTCTTTCCCTTCTAAGCCAAGCCGTGTCTCCAAACAGCCGTTTATTACCACATGTGGGGCATTGTTTTACTCGGGAGAAATTGCTTTACAAATTTTGTGGTGCTTTTTCTCCTTCAGTCCTTCTGGAAATTAGTAAAAATAAGCTAAACCTACATTTTCTTTGAAAAAATGTTGATTTTTATTTTCAGGGCCTACTTCCAATAATTTCTGCAAAAAACCTGTGGGGTCAAATCGCTCACTATACCCCTAGATAATTTCCTCAATGGGTGTAGTCTCCAAAATGGGGTCACTTGTGGGGGGTTTCCACTGTTTTGTCTCCTCAGGGACTTCGTAAATGTGACATGGCCTCCGCAAACCATTCCTGCTAAATTTGAACTCCAAAAGCCAAATAGCGCTCTTTCCCTTCTCAGCCCTGCCGTGTCTCCAAACAACCGTTTATTACCACATGTGGGGTATTGTTTTACTCGGGAGAGATTGGTTTACAAATTTTACGGTGCTTTTTCTCCTTCAGTCCTTGTGGAAATGAGAAAAAATTAGCTAAACCTACATTTTCTTTGAAAAAATTTAGATTGTAATTTTCAGGGCCTATTTCCAATAATTTATGCAAAAAACCTGTTGGGTCAAAACGCTCACTATACCCCTAGATAATTTCCTCAATGGGTGTAGTTTCCAAAATGGGGTCACTTGTTGGGGGTTTCCACTGTTTTGTCCCCTCAGGGGCTTTGTAAATGTGACATGGCCTCCGCAAACCATTCCTGCTAAACTTGAGCTCCAAAAGCCAAATAGCGCTCTTTCCCTTCTCAGCCCTGCCGTGTCTCCAAACAACCGTTTATTACCACATGTGGGGTATTGTTTTACTCGGGAGAAATTGCTTTACAAATTTTACGGTGCTTTTTCTCCTTTAGTCCTTGTGGAAATGAGAAAAAAAATCGCTAAACCTACATTTTCTTTGAAGAAATGTTGATTTTAATTTTCACGGCCTACTTCCAATAATTTCTGTAAAAAACCTGTGCGGTCAAAATGCTCACTGTACCCCTAGATAATTTCCTTGAGGTGTGTAGTTTCCCAGATGGGGTCACTTTTGGGGGATTTTGACTGTTTTGGCACCGCAAGAGCCCTTCAAACCTGACATGGTGCCTAAAATTTATTCTAACAAAAATAAGGCCCCAAAATCCACTAGGTGTTCCTTTGCTTCTGAGGCCGGTGCTTCAGTCCAGTAGCATGCTAGGGCCACATGTGGGATATTTCCTAAAACTGCAGAAACTGGGCAACAAATATTGAGTTGCATTTCTCTGGTAAAACCTTCTGTGTTATAAAAAAAATTGTACTAAAAATTTATTTCTGCAAAAAAATATGAAATTTGTAAATTTCACCTCTACTTTGCTTTAATTCCTGTGACATGTGTAAAGGGTTAAGACATTTTCTAAATGCTGTTTTGAATACTTTGAGGGGTGAAGTTTTTAAAATGGGGTGACTTTTTGGGGGTTTCTAATATATAAGGCCCTCAAAGCCACTTCAGAACTGAACTGGCCCCTGTAAAAATGGCCTTTTGAAATTTTCATGAAAATGTGAGAAATTGCTGCTAAAGTTCTAAGCCTTGTAACGTCATAGAAAAATAAAAGGATGTTCAAAAAATGATGCCAATCTAAAGTAGACATATGGGGGATGTTAATTAGCAACAATTTTGTGTGGTATAACTGCCTGTCTTACAAGCAGATACATTTACATTGAGAAAAATGCTAATTTTTGCAATTTTTCACTACATTTTTGTGTTTTTCACAATTAAATACTGAACATATCGAGCAAATTTTGACAGTAACATAAAGTCCAATGTGTCACGAGAAAACAATCTCAGAATCGCTTGGATAGGTGAAAGCATTCCGGAGTTATTACCACATAAAGTGACACATGTCAGATTTGAAATATGAGGCTCGGTCAGGAAGGTCAAAAGTGGCTAAAGAGGGAAGGGGTTAACTGATATATTAACAACATTTGCTCTTTCTTCTGTTGTATATACAGAACTAAAGAACCCATTTAGTAACTCTGCCTTCTCTTGATCCCCTGTGACCAACTCCCCATTACCACTATCTAGGGGTCCTACATGTTCAGACCTTGGCTTTTTTGCATTTATATACTTGAAGAATTTTTTGGGATTTATTTTACTATCCTTGGCCACCTGCCTTTTATTTTGTATTTTTGCTGATTTTATTACCTTTTTACAACTTTTATTAAGCTGTTTATAATTTACAAAGGCTACAGCTGTACCCTCAGATTTCTATTTTTCAAATGCCCTTTTTTTGTCATGTATTGCCTTTTTTACAGAAGTTGATTCCCCTTGATTAAGGGACAGCAGTGAAGCAGCTGCAGAGAATGTTCGGCCCGGTTCTTCAAACACTGTACAGAAAGTCTCTAGAAACAGTTGTAAATCAGAGCATTCCGGACCCTCTCGTTCCAATATGGGGTTCGCTCATGCCAGGGCTTTGCCAGAGAGGAGGGAGATAATAAAAGCGATATTGGCCTCATCAGAGGGGAAGAGATGAGTTTGTAACTTGAAGTGGATCGTACACTGGTTGATGAAGCCGCTACAGGTTTTAAGATTCCCATCATAGCGGGGAGGTGGAGGCAATGAAATTGCAGAATCAGGACAGGCAGTAGGGTTAGACGGTGGTGGAGTAGCAGAAGCAGCCATAGGAGGAACAGAAGGAAGATCCAAACAGGTAATTATGGAGTTTACAGCCCGTAGGAGCTGATTCTGGCGTGCACGGAGGTCACGCATGTCCGCTTGCAACATCTGAATTGCGGTTTTCGGTTGACCAGTGGGACCCATTGCCCGAGCGTACTGTTATGACTATGGGGTATGTACCGGAATATGTACCGGAGTAGCAGCTGGCCAAGCAATATTCAAAGATAGTCTTTAGGACAAGTGTACCTGGATAGATTTGGCAGACACTTGGCTTGGCAGACACTTGGCACAGATGACTCGACTCCGACATTAGACTTCGCACTGGAACAAACATAATTACTGGATACAGGATACGGGAACACAGGATACAGGATACAACTAAGGGACCATTTGTAAACGAACATGGGAAGACACAACAATGATCAGGCATTGTGGAAATGGGCAGAGTCCTTTTTATAATCCAGGGTGCATTGGGATTGGGCAGGGAGTATTTTACAGATGCGTGCGCTGGTCCTTTAGAGACACCCTAGGAGAAACAGTGGAGCAGTGCAACCGCGTGTGCTGGCCTCTCTGGGAAGGGAGACGCCGGCTAGAGTTCATTGGTCTGCGGCCACTGTAGGGTAAGTGATGCCGGTAATGGCGGTCCGCAACCATGGCGATTACAGTACTGATCTTTGGTTTGGTTCTGTATTTATGTACTGATCTTGGTTCTGGTTCTGTATTTATGTATTGATCTTTGTTCTGGTGCTGTATTTATGTACTGAGCTTGGTTCTGGTGCTTTATTTATGTACTGAGCTTGGTTCTTGTGCTGTATTCATGTACTGGGCTTGGTTCTTGTGCTGTATTCATGTACTGAACTTAAATTTATCACCGTATGTATGCATTATGCTTGAATCTGATATTGTATTTGTACACAAAATTTTTGTATTTGGGGGTCGTCTTAACTAGCTAAGTGATTTGCTGTGGCATGCTATGCACGCCACATTGCTCTCCACCGTTCTCACAGTGCACTAAATAAGCTGAGCACTACTGTACTGAATGTGCACATACAGTTCTATACGTAATAGGTCAATTTAATATAATTACTGTGGGTAGGTATGTATGCTATATATATTAGTAATTATATAAATAGGAGCAGATTTACTAATATAATCATAGGCAGTTCAAACTTAGACAAGACAGTCAGAAAACATGCCAAATGTATCAAAGTGGTTCATTCTGCATGATAAATTTGGCGCATTTAGCTAGACATGCTGGACACTTTTCTCTTCCTAACACCTCCTCTTAGTTGGCTTAATTTACGCCAGTTATTTTGCACCAAAATCTTGGTGCCCGTTGTTGCATTTTTAACCACGCCCGTTTTGATAGATCATGTCCCTTGCTGAGAATGTCAGGGGCCCCCCAGGCTATTGCCTGGGGGACACATGGTCGCACGGCCCCCCATAAGTTGTTAATAAAATATGTTTTTTTTTGCTTGGTATGTTTTTCTCTCCCCCTTTCCCTCTTTTCTCCATTTGTTGTTTTATATTAGAATGGTACTTACCATCGTGGTGTCCCCCGGGTAAGCTGTGCTGGTGGCACGAGCCGGTTTCCAGATGTTTCTGTCTCTGGGCAGTTTGGAGTTGGTCCCAGCTGATTGGACCTAGGTCAGCTGTGCAATTGCATGAGCAGGTTCTGGCAGATTCTATCTCCAGGCAGTTTTGTGGAAGGCCAGCTGATTGGTCATTGATAAAATCCTAAAGGCGGGAAAATTGGACATAAAAGGAGCAGTTCATCGTGGTCAAGCAGCCAGTTTTTGAAGATTGGACCGTCGCCCACCCTCCCGCCCTATTGTTCTTAAATTCCTTCACGTCACGTTGTTTGTTAGAGGGGTTTGTCACCCAGCTAATGCTGGGCGGACTTGGTTTTTATTGGTCAAAATATTTATATTTTATTATTTATTCGATTATTTATGGTTATTCTCTTCGAATTATTTTATCTTAGGTTACCCTTAATAAACACCGTGGCCATTTTTATCCAAAGAAACTGTTGTCATGTTTTATTTCATTTTGATTGAGTATTGTGGGGTTTGTGCTACCATGTAAAAAAAGTGTCTAAAACAGTTAATAAATGTGTCCCACGGCATGTACTCCAGAACTCCGGATCATTTTGAATAGTAAATTTGCCCCATATGCTGGACAGGGAGTCACACAGGCTTGGAAAGTTTATAGGATATTAGTCATACATAGAAACATATTTATTTAAAAGTCAACATTAATATATGGTGCATTTGGAATATCGTAATTGTTTTATTCGAGAATTTTTTTATTAGATTATTTGAGTAGGAATAATGTTCCACGATGCACTATACTATACTATACAGCGTTCTTCCTTATAATTAAATACAACATCCTCCATTATTATTACTGTTTTTACTGCGTCGTCCCTTATTATATACAGTCCTCTATTTTTATTTATTTTACACTACGTCTGTTTGTTATATAAAGCAACTAATGTCTGTACGTCTATAGGCGATTTGGTGCGTAGTCTGTATTCCTTTTTGGGTGTGTTGCATTGCACCATATGTATTATTTGTAATTAAAATACCATAGGTTGTAGGCCTGGTCTATGTAAATAGGCAGGGCTTACATTTTTTTTTGCAACTGGCCTACTTTGCCCCCACCAATTATCACTTTTTAAACCATCTTCTACCGTGCTTGCAGGTCGTTAACAGATCAAGATCGATGTCTAGCCAATATATACCATGCTCTTTGAACTGTCCATTGCATCTAAAATCCTTGTTCTGCACCATCAGGCAACTAAACCCGCTTCTGCCGTGCCCGCCTGCACCAGCTGGCTCCCTACCTAGGTAGCCATTGTACACCCTGACCAATCTTCGTGACTCCCCCGACCACCACTATCAAACAGATGTACTGCTAACAGAAGAAAATATGGTCCTGCAATGCACTTGACAATGTGAGGACTTTATTCTAAAAACATTTCATAAACCACCCGGCCTGGTGAAGTGATCATACAAGACTCCTTGCACATTTCGAACGCCAACTGTGTTCTTCGCCAACAAATATATGCCATCTCCTCCGAACAGTCTATTACATCTCAAACCAGGTCCTTATGTTGCATTACTTGTGGACGCTATATTCGTGGCGATATCCTTCCACTGCTTCCCGCTTGAGTCCTGTTTGCACAAAAACATTCTGCCAGTATCCATTGTCACCCATACCTGCAACCTATACCTGGGTAATGCAACTCACTCAACTCCTTGTCTATTGCATCGTTTACTGGTGATTCTTTTAGATGCCACAGATGTTGTATTGTTCTATACCTACCAGCCTTCTTTCCGGGCACCATCAGTTTTTATTGACACTTCATCAAAAAAGGGGGCTTTGCACCAGCATCATAATACTGCACTACTCAAAAAAATCCCTTCACCCAATCCCTACTAACCTCCTATGCTTCTTTTTCACTTGACAAGTAACTGCAGCAGCCGCCAGCACCCTCATTCCCATCTCCCTGAAGCCCCTACATATACTTTTACTGGGCCTTGATGTGTCCCAACCTTGCCTAAAATCCCCCTACACTGCTCCACGCCTAATCCCCTCACCTAATTACCTTTACTCCACCCCTTGTCCCCTCACACAATTACCTTACACCTATTTTCAGGCCCAAAGCGGGCCATATGGCTACTCCATTGTGGACAAAGAATCCCTTTAACTGCACTATGTCTACCATGCTATCCAAAGTTCCCAACTACTAACCTTTTCTGGGGGCCACGTGGCCCTTCTTATCATTCCTTATGGGTATTTTGCCCGCTCGTGACTTTCAGTGTAGAGAGCTACTAGCGGGTACTGTACATAGTAACTGTCACGGGCACAGGGTATGTGGACCCACTAGGCCGCTCTGCCGCAGTGGGGAGGCAGCTGACCAGGTCACAGTCTAAGCAGAAGTAAATGGCAGACAGTATGCTTGGGTACCTGAAATAGTCCGGGTGGTGGCTGTGGCTTCAGCATGGATGGAGGCAGGTGCGGCAAGTGGCGCCAGACGTGGCGGGCAGTATCCGATGACACTTGACGTGGCAGATGGCACTTGACGTGGCAGATGGCACATGAAGTGGCAGATGGCACTTGACGTGGCAGAAGACACTTGACGTGGCAGATGGCATTTGACGTGGCAGAAGACACTTGACGTGGCAGATGGCACTTGACATGGCAGATGGCACTTGACGTGGCAGATGCCACTTGACGTGGCAGAAGACACTTGAACGCGGGTAGGCACAGGAACAACACGGAATACAGGAACGGTAACAGGGCATGGGTAACAGCTGGAACGGGAGACACTACGGAACCATTTGCGAGACAGACTGGGAAAGACTAACAACGCTCAGGCAAGGATTAGAAGGCCAGGGGCCTTCTTATAGACCAGGAAATCGTGGCAGTTGATGGTGATGACAATTTCCTAATTGCGCGCGCTGGCCCTTTAAGGCCGGGCGCGAGCGTGCGCGCGCACCCTACGGGATCTAGCCGAACGGAGCGGAAGTGAGCGCTGGCATCTCCTAGGAGGGAGACGGAGGCCAGCGCTCACAGATCCATGGCTGCGGGCGTCGGGAGGTGAGTAAACTCGACGGCCCGCAGCCATGGGCGCTACAGTATCCCCCCTCTTACGCCCCCTCTTCTTTGGGCCAGAGTGAGAGAGGAACTTTTTAATAAGAGCAGGAGCACTGAGGTTCTCTTCTGGCTCCCAGGACCTCTCCTCAGGACCAAACCCTCTCTAGTCCACCAAATAGAAAGTCCTTCCTCCTACTCTCTTGCGGTCCAGGATCTCCTTTACCTCAAATACATCAGAAGGACCGCTGGGAGCAACTGTGGAACTTGAGGTCTTGCTGTAGCGGTTCAGGACCACTGGTTTCAGGAGGGACACATGGAAGGAGTTAGGGATTCTGAGGGTAGGAGGCAGCCGCAGCTTATAGGAGACAGGGTTAAATTGTTGCAGGACCTCGAAAGGACCAAGGAACCTGGGAGCGAACTTGTATGAGGGCACCCTCAAGCAAATGTTCCGAGAGGACAGCCAGACTTTAGTCCCCGGAAGATACTGAGGCGGCTCTCTTCTCCTAGTATCTGCCTTTCGCTTCATGCGTTCGACCACCAGCAAAATAGAGGACCGGGTCTGTTGCCAGATTTGCAGGAAGTCCCCATATGCAGAGTCAGAAGCGGGTACCTGAGATGAAGTCGACACAGGAAGAGTGTATGACCTGAACTGTGGTCTTAGGCTGGCCAGCGGGTTCCATGGCCTGAGCATACTGTCACAATCTAGGGAACATATGTAGCTGACTTTAGCTTGACTAATAACGCATTAAATACACAGTGGAAAGATCCCTTATCTTGACCTTTTCAATGACTTCTCAATGGTTATTTTTGTGTGATATCACGCTGCAACAAGTTATCAGAGTCAAGTTAAAGATGGCTACATCCGTATGTGGACCCACTAGGCCGTGGGCTCCGGCTCAGATAGGGCTAGGTGTGGCAGGTTGCGCCAGACGAAGCGGATGGCACCAGGAATGGTAGATGACACACAGATGTGGCATATCCAGCCGGCGGTACCACACGACTCTGATAAAAGGCAGGCACAGTTAGGAAACAGCAAGGGATACAGGAAATAGGATGCAGGGAACGGGAACTCTGGGATCAAGCAATACTAAGGGACCCTTTGCAATACAAACATGGGAAAAGTACAAACAACGCTCAAGCAAGGAGTGGAAGGGCAGAGACCTTTTTATAATCCAGGGTGCACTGGGGTAGGATAGAAAACTTTTAGGAAGTGCGCACGCTGGCCCTTTAAGGCACTCCTCGCACACTCCAGGAAGGGAAGGCCGCGCCAGCCGTGGTCTCTGGGGAGGTGGCCAGGAAGTTGCGGTCGCGGCCGTTCATCACAGGGTGAGCGACAGAGGTCCGCAGTCATAACACTGAGATTTTTTTTGGTGTTGTATATATGTACTGAGCAGTGGCGTAACTACCGCCATAGCAGCCGTAGCGGCTGCTACGGGGCCCGCGGCATGAGGGGGCCCGTGTTGCCCGCCGGCACGGGCCGACCACCATGGCCGGAGACTCCGCTGGCAGCCGCTATGGCTGCTACAGCGGGACGCCACTGAACACTATGGCAGAGCAGGGAGGTATCTCCCCGCTCTGCCATTAACTGGTTCCCGACCGCTGGCTGTATTTTTACGGCCAGCGGTCAGGGTCCTTAAAACCCGAACCATAGACTTTTTACGACTCCGGTTTTAACTTACTGACCGCGCTATCGGGCTGCTGAATGTCGGGTCTCCGGCTGTCAGTGACTGCCGGGGACCCTGAGGAGAGGATAGAAACAGCTTTCGCTGCCAGCGATCACACATCTATCCCCTATTCTGTGGATAGGGGATACATGTATTTTGTAGGACACACTGTAGTTCACATTTTTTTGGGAGGGGGGACGCTGTATGGTGTTCCCTACAGGGGGGGGGAACGCTGTATGGCGTTCCCTAAAGGGGGGGCTGTATGGCGTTCCCTACAGGGGGGCTGTATGGCGTTCCCTACAGGGGGTGGGCTCTATGGCGTTCTCTACAGGGGGGGATGTATGGCGTTCCCTACAAGGGGGGCTGTATGGCGTTCTCTACAGGGGGGGCTGTATGGCGTTCTCTACAGGGGGGGCTGTATAGCGTTCTCTGCAGGGGGACTGTATGGCGTTCTCTACAGGAGGGCTGTATGGCGTTCTCTACAGGGAGGGCTGTATGGCGTTAGCACTGTCCAATAAATATACAGTAAACAGAAGAAAATACGGTCCAGCAATCCTCATGACAATGTGATGACTTTATTAGAAAAACATTTTATAAACCACACGGCATGTTGAAGTGATGATACAAGACTGCTTACGCGCTTCGAAAGCCAACTACATTCTTCGCAAATGTACGCCATCTCCTCCAAACAGTCAATTACATCAGAAGTCCAGTTCCTTGTGCTGCATGACTCGTGGACGCCCTATCCGTGGCGATATCCGGGTCCTTTCCACTGCTTCTCACTTGAGTCCTGTAGGCACAAAAAACATTCTGCAAGTATCCATTGTCATCCGTGCCTGCAGATTCTGCTTTAATGATGCAACTCACTCAACTCCTTGTCTATTTCATCGTTTACTGATGCCTCTTTTAGATGCGACAGATGTATTTTTTTTTATACTTACCAGCCTGCTTCACAGGCACCATCCCTTTTTATTGGCACCTGATCAATAAGGGGGTCCTGCTCCACCACCATAACACTGCAATACTAAACAAAATCTTCCATAGACATCACAAAAACTAGACAAGCCTTTCCTCCCTTATGTTTCCCAACATTTCCTGGGACAAGTGTGTGTGTAGGTAGAAATCAACAAACATGTTTCCTGGCCCCAAACTTTACCCCCTCTTTCCAGTAAAGGATTGGCTTTCGGTATCACGCCTCCTCGCTTTTACCTTTTTACTTTATCCTGCGTAAACATTTTTTTCAGCATCTTAAACGTCTTGCCCATTAGCCCATCTATCCCCAACATCAGACCACTTATTATCATCTGACAGATCAGAATCAGACTCAACCAGCTACTGTTGCCTTCTTCTGCTTCTCTTTACATCCAGATGCGCTGCTCCTGTAATTCCAAACATTGTGCCAGTACCCCGTGTTCTAAACATTTTGGCAACCCCAAGGTGTCCCTCTCCCATGTTGAGATTATGAGGCCCTACTGGGATATTGCTGCCTTCATCGACCCTGGATCCCTGCGCAAGGATCCTGGCACTTGGCCCATCATCGTGCCATGTTCCCTCAAATTTTTGCTAGAATGATACCATTGAGGATACCTGCCTTGCTTCCTTGATGCCATTTGCTCCAAACAATCCAGTACACCCCAAGTCCAGGTCCTTGTGCTGCATGACTTGTGGGGGCTCTATACGTGACAATATCCTGGCACCTTCCATTGCTTTCCGCTTGAGTGCTGTAAATATAAAAACATTCTGCCAGTGTCCATTATCACCTATGCCTGCAGATTATGACTGTGTAATGAAACTCACTTAAGTCCTTGTCTATTGCATCCAGGCCTTGACACATCGCAAATGTTCTTGGCAGACCAAAGCTGTCTAAAATCCTCCTACACGCCCTCACCCAATTAACTTACACCTACGTTCAGTTCCAAACCGAGCCATGTGGCCAGCATTTTGGACAAAGATACCCCTAACTTACATTATGCCTATTCCTACCAACTATCCAAGGTTCCCCACTGCTACGCCTTTCTTGGCATTTTGCCCGCTCATTACTTTTTCAATGTACAGAGCTACTGGTGGATACTGTATATAGTAACTAATGATGGACATACCGCATATAGATGAAATATTACTTCAGAGAGTCCCCCTGGCAGCAGGCAGCCGATCTCAAGAAATTCTGGAACAAAAAGTATAAACTGTGAAGATATTATGACGTGCGCTTAGTATGGTTCATCATATCAACAAATATATGTTCAGCCTATTGAAAACATCAGGGAGATTGTTCCCACAGTCTTGTCATGTGTCTCTATAGGAACATTCTGGATGACATCACATTATAGAATTTCTATAGGTTGTTATTTGCTATAATACTTACATATATACAGTGTATGTCCTAGCATGTCGGCTGTCACTGGTGCCACATATTCAGATGTTATAAATGTCTGTAAAATACATAATGGGTTTAATGCACATACATAAAATAACCCCATATCTATAATGAATAATAATATATTTACTTTCACACATTTCATTTTCTATCACAGGGCGAGTCCAATGCCCCTCTGCCACACAAATAACACCAGCAGTATAATGGCACATAATAGTTGGAGGACCCTGGTATAGATTTTGTATCAGGGACCAGGAGCTTATTGTTATTCTTCTATATAATCTTATCCTTAATGGAAAACTTCTAATTTGTCTTTTGTGAAGTCTTTTGGACTGGAGTAGAGAGAGTAGAAAATGGTAAATTGGATTTCTGGATTCAACAGACAAAATAATTATTAAAGGGGTTTTCTGACAGTTTCATAAACCTTAGTCTAAGCCGCATATGGCTAAAAATAACAAATTGTCCCTACTCATTTTTTAAATTCCCTGTGGCTCCTGCGCTGATGGTTCTGTTGTCTTTAGTTGCTAGGCCACAGCGGTCATGTCTGTGTGGATGGCATGTCACGTGGCAGCTATTGTGTCACATCCAGGGCCGGCCTTAGGTTTATTGGTGACATGTGCAGTATCTGTGACGTCCTCCCCCTTATGATGCACCATGTAGTGTCCAAATAATTTAATCATACAGTGCCCAAATAACATCACCCAGTCAATAAACTAGGGATTGTATCTTTCTATTTTTTTATATTATAGGTTTGGGCCCTAAATGCCGGATCGGCAGTGTAAGTTGAGGGTGCCCAGGCCATCTATGGTGGTAGTGCCCTCTTCAGTATTGACCAGTAATACACACTATGTGATCATTTAGAGATGCAGTTAATAAAATACACTGACCTTGGACTCTCCTACTGAATACATCCGACTGAATGTAGAACGTTATGTGATGTGAGGTGGAGGGCTCTGCTTAATCTTTGATCTGCCCTCCTGGGACGTGGTTATCATTAACTCTTATGAGGAATTAATTCTAGGAGAAAGAAAGACAATGTATTAGGACAAATCTCAATCAATGGCAACATTTCTATCTAGAACCGAGTCCAGTCCCCAACCAGTGTAAAATTACCAAAGGGGTAAATAGGATGACCGGCTGGGGTCCAGGGATTTGGGGTGGCCCACAGCTCTGGAGCTCCATACACCCCTAAAAATTGGACAAACAATAACGGCGCAGGGAGGAAGCAAAATGTCTGACCCGGTTGGTCGTCTATTAGGTGAGTATAATTTTTTATTTTATAGGAGCAAAGGGGGCACTATTAATATGGGGGATAAAAGGACTGAGTCGGGGCTTAGAAAAGGGGGCTTCATTACTGTGGGGCCATACAAAAGGGGCATTCTGACCCAGGACATACAAAAAGTGTCATTCTAACTGTGGAGGGTATTGGTGGATACTGCATATAGTAACTAATAAGAGACGCACCTTGCATAGATGAAATATTGCTTCAGAGAGTCCCCCTGGCAGCAGGCAGCCGATCTTAAGGTGTTCTGGAAAAAACAATAATTGTGTCGTTTTATTTCTCCAGACAGACGTGTGCTCAGTATGGACCACCCAACAATGAAGGAAATGTACATTAGGGCTCATGTACACTGCAACTTCATGTGGACGGACCTGTATGGTGGCGCACAGACTGCAGTACTGGTAATGTAGACACTCTGTGTGCGCTGTGTGCTCCCCCATAAGCCAAATGTGTATTAGGAAATTACATAAATAACAAGTCCCTTATATATTACTAATACCATAATATCTTCTTTATGGAGCATTTCTATAATAATAATAATATAAAGCTGCAGCAAAATTCCCAGCGTTTACTTTTGCTACATGTGGATGAGTTTTTGAGACTGTAACTATTCACCTGTAACACTTGTGAATTTTGCCGCGCAGCAAATCTGCAGCGTCTGAATTCAGCTTTATGGCGTAGAATATAGTACTCAAATACTGCAATCATACAGTGCCCAAATAACACTGCCAGACAAGTATTGTCTGCCACACTGTAATGTAATCCATTATCAAGGAATTGTATCTGCATCCTGAGCAGTGCCCTTTACTTTTTTTACATGAAGAGTGGGATTGAGTGTTCAAGCAATCGGTGCCCCAGACATCAAGACCAGTGGCGCCCCATTCATTAGTGACAGGTGATGCACCCAGTGTAACTGCACAGGTCGCACACCCCTAAGACAGGCCCTGGATGAATAACATTGGGGAATTTGTTCCCACAGTCTTGTCATGTGTCTCTATAGGAACATTCTGGATGACATCAGATTATAGAATTTCTATAGGTTGTCATTTGCTATAATACTTACATATATACAGTGTATGTCCTAGCATGTCGGCTGTCACTGGTGCCACATATTCAGATGTCATAAATGTCTGTAAAATACATAATGGAATAAACATAAAAAAACCCCATATCCATAATGAATAATAATATATTTACTTTCACACCTTTCATTTTCTATCACAGGACGAGTCAGACATTGAAAACATTTTGTAATCTTAGTGTAAACCCAGGGAACATAACTATAGGGGTGAAGAGGTTGCAGTCACACCCAGGCCCAGGTGTCCATGACTGACATTAGGGGGGGTCACAATGTGGGCAATTTACAAATGCCAATCCCCAATGCCCCCTTCTCCTAGAGGAATCCCGATTTTCGCTGCTAGAAACGCGATGTCAGTGAGAGAAGCACCCAGGGTGAAAGGCAGCTGCTGAGTTGCCCGGCCGCTTCTAAAACACAAGCAGTGGAAGGGAGCCAGCGCAGCGCCCCGTTCCACCTGCTGGAGGGATGCGCCCTATGTAATGGCACAGGTCGCACACCCCTAAGGCCGGCCCTGGCTACTGCTGAGCCTTATTAGGAAAATATACGGTAGCTTTTTAAGACTATTTAATTAAATTAAATTAGACATCATATTGAAAACGACTGAGAAGTCACATTCCACATTACTGACAGCTGCAATTCTCAGACAATGGTAAGGGTATGTTCACACACTTAACTAAAAAACGTCTCTAAAATACAGAGCTCTTTTCAAGGGAAAACAGCCTCTGATTTTCAGCCATTTTTTAAACCACAAACATTTTTTGAGGCGTTTTTACCAACGTTCTTGGAGCTGTTTTTCTATTGAGACAATGAAAAACGGCTCCAAAAACGGCCGAAGGAGTGAAATGCACTTCTTTTTACAGGGTGTTTTTTATGCGCCGCTTTATCAAACGCCCACGTAAAATGCACCATCGGAAAAAAAAACAGTTTTTCCCATTGAAATCAATGGGCAGATGTTTGGAGGCGTCTAGCCTCCGTATTTTCGGCTGTTTTTCGGGGTGTTTACGGCCAGGAAAACGGCTGAAAATAGGCTGTGTGAACATACTCTGTTGTACTGAGTTGTAACTTTAATGAGAAAATATGAAATATTGAAATCTGAATGTAAAATGTTCAGTTGTTACTTGCATTAATAGAAACATTTTACTGGAACTTGAACTGTTTGTCTAAAAAAAAAAAACAACCCCCGACAATCACCAGAAAAAAATCCTTCTACAATCATATAGTTGTGGTGAGGTGTTGGTGTGGTTAGAAATTGCTGCAGTAATGTCCAGTGTGAATCTGGCCTTATATGAGAATTCTAGAGCGTATATATTTCATGTGTCCAGTAACATGTAGAATTAATGATAAAATGCTGCATCTTACCTGTCAATCACACAGTCAATCACAGTCCCGGTCCAGACGTCATTGGCAGAAATTGTAAAAAATATGTAATCCAGCTGCACATAGAACCTAACGGCTAGTACTGTCTATGACATCATCAGTGACATCATAAGCGGCTGCAGTATCTGTTACATCATCTAATTATCTCCTACTGCCTGGATAGACTGTCTGTGCATACACTGGATATAGGCGTTACATGGGACTGCTGTTTATAAACATGGAAGAAAGATACATGTGTGGTTATAGGGGCTACGACTAAGAACATGTAATGTATGAAACGTGTAATCTGTTACTAGATGGATTTTATACTGTAATACAGATGTAGCCATCTTTAACTTGACTCTGATAACTTGTTGCAGCGTGATACTTTCTTGATCCCGCAGCACTCCGTGTTTCAAGTGTGCGTTAGTAGGCTTCCACGCCAATGTGTAAAAAATTGGAACTCAGCGCTCCAAGGTATTATGCAATAAGTGATATTTGATTTCACATATAGCGAAAAGTAGTAATCCAAAAATAATGGCGCCATTACCCAACAGCGACCGAGGTCACAAGCGCCGCATATCCGTGTCTAAAGAAGGTTGAATGTATAGACCGAAACGTTACAAACCTATTTTTGGATTACTACTTTTCGCTATATGTGAAATAAAATATCATTTGTTGCAGCGTGATATCACACAACAAAAGCCATTGAAAAAGTCAAGATAAGGGATTGTTTATTTCAGAACAATGATGTTCTATGGGTATATTCACACGGCCTTTTTTTAACCACCCGTGAATATTGGCCGTCAAAAAATAGAACATGTCCTATTTTTGGCCGCTTTCACGGCCAGACGGCCCCCATAGAAGTCAATGGATCAATTTTTAACGGCCGTCAATATATGTAACAGCCGTTAAAAACGGTTCTGTGATTTGGGGATTCAAGAGCCAAGGGAACTATTGGCTCCCTTGATGGTATTCGGCGGCGCAATGACACATACTCACCGTTGCAGCGCCGTCCTCTACAGGTGTGGTCTCTAGTCTCATGGGTTCTGCGAAGGTGACGAGATGACGTCCTCTCGTCGCCTTCGCAGAACCAGTGAGACTAGAGATCACTCGTGACGTAGATGGTCATGCATCGGTGAGTATGTAGGGCATTCAGGCGGACAAAAATTACGGATATTGTTGCGCTCACTACTATGGTAGCATGGCGCTAGTACAGGGGACATTGTTGTCTACTGTAGCAAATTTTTCAGCACGGTCCTGAATTTATAGAGAGAGTCCCGGAAGATTACCACAGGGAGGGGGGGTGTGGTGCTTTCTCCGGAGAGGTGTCTGTGTCATCATCTACAGGGGGGCTGTGTGCCATCGTCTACAGGGGGCTGTGTGCCATCGTCTACAAGGGGGCTGTTTGCCATCATCTACATGGGGCAGTGTGCCATCATCTACAGGGGGGCTGTGTGCCATCATCTACAGGGGGGCTGTGTGCCATCATCTACAGGGGGGCTGTTTGACATCATCTACAGGGAGGCTGTGAGCCATCATCTACAGGGGGTCTGTGTGCCATCATCTACAGGGGGTCTGTGTGCCATCATCTACAGGGGGTCTGTGTTTCATCATCTACAGGGGGTCTGTGTGGCATCATATACAGGGAGTCCGTGTGCCATCATCTACAGGGGGGCTGTGTGGCATCATCTCTAGGGGGGCTGTGAAACAATCATGACAATGACCTTTGTTTGGGTGTTTTCAGGGGGTTGGTACAAAAGAAGCCAGACAAATGAAATTCATCAGTTTTTTTAACGGCCATGAAAAACGGATGCAAAATGGATGTCAAACGGCCATTAAAAACGGACAGACGGACTGGAAGTGTATACAAATTTGCAGACACAATGATGCAAAACGGCCATGAAAAACTGACAGTTGATCAGTTTTTGTTTTTTTTGTCAAACTTTGTTTATTGTTTTTTTCCAAATTTTTTAACATACATGTTATAAAATACAATTCGGATGAATCATTTGTACTAGAGATACATATAATTCCATTGTTAATTACATAACACTTTAATACCTTTCGTGACAACATCATACAAGATTCCCCTATTCCATTTAAATTTGCATCCAATATTTCTCTTTTACTTCTCTACTTCTTAACTTGCCATCAACCGATCCACATATTGTCTCTGTATTGGTGTTATGACTCCTTACCATTGGTAGACACATCATTCGATCTCGTTACTACTTTGTATGGCGATGAGACCTACAGATACCCACTGTTTCATTCCTCTAAGCATTCCATATATCCCTTTGTGTCATTTAGGAAGTTCAACCAAGGTTGCCAAATACTATAGTATTTACCTACGTTTCTTAAGGCCAGATAGCTAAGTTCCTCTAGTCTCGACATTTGAGCTATTTTGTTTAATATTGGGTAATTGATGGGGAGGTTGTCTTCCTCCAATTTAGCGGTATCAAAGCCTTTGCTGCTAAAACTAATTGTGGCCACAGTTTCTCCCGTGAATGACCTGAGGGGTTGACAGAGTGAAGGTTCAGCAGTAAATAGGTAAGTGTTAAAGTCTGTGCTGTGGGGCAAATAATTGTCAGAATTCATTGTACTTTTCTCCAAAAGGATTGAATATTTGTACACTCCCACCAGATGTGCGTATATGTTCCTACCTGTTGGTTACATCTCCAGCAAAGGGGAGATATCGTTGGGTCTATACGATGCAATAGTTCCGGCGTTTTGTACCATCTAGTGACTAATTTATAGGAGGTTTCTTGTAGGTTTATGCATCTAGAGGGCCCGCTGCTGTATTTATAGATATATTGTATTTCCGCCTTTGTAAATTGAACCTTCAGCTCTTTCTCCCATGATAAGATATGTGGTAAATCGCTCTTTCCCTTCATGGAAGCTAGCTTCTTATATAGTAAGGAGAGGGATTTCGGTATTGGTGTTGCTGAGGACAGCAGTGACTCAAACCATGTCAGTGGTCTGATAACAAAGCCATGTTTTACCAGAAATTTATAGTTTGAGAGCAGTTGTAAGTACTCCAGATAATGTATTCTCATTTGAGGGTATTTACCTCTAATGTACTCTAATGAGGGAAATTTATCCATGTGTACAATGTTTCCTAAGGCCACTTCTCTCAATTCTGATCCCATGCAGATATGAGCCCCTTCCCTCTTCTCTTTAAGCCCTAATAGATCACCTAGTGTTGTCAGTAATGTAGGAGTGTGACAAACATCTTCTTCTAGTGACAACTTTTTCCATACAGCTAATACCGCTTTTGTGAGGATATTAGTGGTTGTATCATTCATGCCAGGCAACACTGACCGTATTAACCTCTGAGTTAAAGGCCTACCACTCACCTCTTCTTCTATATATACATATAGTTTGTGTCGTGTTACCCCATACCAGTCTAGTATTCTGTTCATCTGAGTAGCTTGGTAGAAGGTTTGGAGGTCTGTGAAATTTATTCCCCCTAGTGCTTTTGGTCTAATCAAGGTTTTGAACGCCAGCCGATGTCCCCTTCCACCCCATATGTATCTTAGCAGTTTCTTGTTAATGTTATGAAAGTATTTTTGTGGTAGGTAAATTGGCATTGTCTGTATCAGGTAGGTTATTTTGGGAATTATCAACATTTTTATTAGGTTACATCTGCCTAGCCAGGATATATATGGTAATTTCCAATTCGTCAGTATACTCTCAATTTGTGAGATCAAGGGTTTATAGTTCATTGAAAACCATGAGTCCGGGGAAGGTGCAATCTGTATGCCCAAATACTTAATCGAGTTTAATGACCATTTAAATGGGGACGAAAGCTGGGTCTCCGCTACCACCTCTTCAGAGCACGTGATGTTCAATGCAACCGACTTATCTGGGTTAATTTTAAAGTTAGAGATTCCTTCAAATTTGACAAACATGTCGGCCAGTATGGGGAATGAGATTTGTGGGTTTGAGGTTAATATCAAGAGATCATCAGCGAAGGATGCCGTCAGGTGTACTCTGCCCCCAATCTCCACCCCTTGAATCTGTTTGCATTGACAAACTTGTTGAATCATCGTTTCAATAGCTAAGACAAATAAAAGAGGCGATAGCGGACAACCCTGTCTCGTTCCATTCATAATCCGAAAAGGGGGGGATAGGATACCATTCACTCTAACCTTTGCTGAAGGACAGGCGTATAAGGCCATAATTTGCTTAATCATGAGTTCCGGTAAGCCAAATTTGTGAAGTGTTTTGACCATAAAAGTACAATCTACGCGGTCAAATGCCTTTTCGGCGTTGGTAGATAACAGTGCCAAGGGAATTTTACGTCTACGAGCCAGCTGTATCAGATGTAGTACTCTCAGTGTGTTGTCTCTTCCCTCCCTCCCCGCTACAAACCCCACTTGCTCCATATTGACCAAATTCGGTATCAGCAGCCTCAGTCTATTCGCGATGATTTTAGCATAAATCTTTATATCTACATTTAGTAATGATATCGGTCTGTAACTACTACAAAGAGCCGGGTCTTTTTCAGCTTTGGGGATTATAGAGATGTGTGCCTCTAAAGTCTGACGGGTAAACCCACTACCCTCAGATATTGAGTTATATGTCGAAACCATATGTGGCAAAAGCAATTCTTGAAAGGTTTTGTAGTATACCGCTGGGAGCCCATCAGGTCCCGGGCTCTTCCCCAGAGGCATACCTTTCAAGGCCTCTTCTACTTCCGTGGGAGAGAAGGGTCGAGACAACACTTCTCTCTGATTGTCGTCTAGCCTAGGAAGATTTATATTCTCCAAAAAATTATCTATTTCTTCGCTTCGCTGTGCAAATTGTTCCCCGGATTCCTGTGCTCTTATCCCATATAAAGCCTCATAGTAGGTTTTAAATTGTTGTGCAATATTTTCTGTTGTTGTGTGTATTTTCCCATTTTCTGTCTTGATTGTTCTAATATAGGCTTGGTCCTGTCGTTTTTTAGCCATTAGGGCCATGAGTTTTGACCCCCTATTCCCGTGAAGGTACACTGCATGTTTGGAGTTTAAATATGCTTTGGAGGCTCTTAAGTTAAGTATCTGCTTGAGGTGTTCTCGTTGTGTAACTAACTCTCTTTGGGTCTTTGCTGCCAAGGATAATTTATGTTGTCCTTCTAACTCTAAAATTTTCCTCATAGTCTCATCTATTTCCTGCATATGAATCTTTTTAGCACGAGAGCCAATAGAAATGAACTCACCCCTAATTACTGTCTTGTGTGCCTCCCATGTGTTAGCCAGTGATATATCTTCATTTATATTTTCTTTAAAATAGTGACTAAGGCTATCTGAAATCCTCTGTGTGTGTACCGAGGACCTCAGTAGTGTTTCATTTAATCTCCAGACATTTGACGATTTGGGTAGAGACATTACCTTAAAGCCCATAACCACCGGGGCATGATCTGATACTACAATTTGTTTAATTGTTATTGCGGACACCTTAGTGAGCTGTGGGGCTTGAACAAATATATAGTCCAGCCGTTGATAGGACTGATGGGGCGCAGAAAAGTGTGTATAGTCTTTAACCGTTGGGTGAAACGACCTCCATGTGTCTCTCAATTGTAGGTCTGCTAGTGTTTTTTGTAGCAATCTAAGACTCCTATACGATTGCTGTGAGCTACCTTTGGACGAATCTAGCAATGGCTCTAGAGTGACATTTAAATCACCTCCTAAAATACATATCCCATGTTGGAACAGCTTCAGTTGTTTCAAAGTGGTTACCAACCATTTGACTTGTTGAGTGCTTGGCGCATAAATGTTCGCAAACGTGATTGGTGTATTCGCAATCAAGCCTTTAACAAAGAGGAATCTCCCTTCTGCATCAGAAAGCTGTGATATATATATGTAAAGGGCACTGATTTTTTGATAGCTATTGATACACCACATTTTTTTAAATCAGGGTGTTGTGAATGAAACCACTTGTTGAAGTATGTTGTGGATAGCTGGGGCATTTTCCTCTTTGTCAAGTGCGTTTCTTGCAACATCGCCACGTCTGTGTTCTGAGATCTCAGGATCTGGAAAAGTCTAGATCGCTTTGTTGGTGAATTCATCCCTTTTACATTCCATGTTGTTACGTGTATGTCGGACATATTTGGTGTAAGTTTAGCAATGTGTTGTACAAGATCAATAACAATATCCTATACAAGTACAGTGGATTACTTAAATAGGTATTTCACAATACGTGATGAACCAGGAGAGGAGAGCATAGAATAAACTGAGCTAAATACACAAAACCTTCAAAAGTGCAGATATTGACCATATATGGCGTAACTCCTCGCGTCTAACTCAAATTTAAAAATTAAACATTAAACATTCCTGCGTAATATTTTAGAAACATTTCGAAAACACGCATTCCAGGTAAGGATACGAGTATCTCTTCAAGAAGTCTTCTCTGGGTCAACTTCTGTTTGGGTGGAAAGTCTCTTCCTACTGTTATGTCCCCGCGCCGTTATTCCTGATGCAGTGATGGTAGGGATCGGGGGTCTCGGAAGCGATGCGACATCCACGATTTGAAGCCAGGACAACGGTCGTTGCGAGTCCATTCCAAGCTCATTGTATAAAGGTGTTAAGTCATCCGGACATCTTATGGTTTTCATAGCCCCATTTATTCCGAAGGCGATCCCAAAAGGAAATAACCATCTGTACTGGATACCTTTGGCTCATAAAGCTTCCGTCAACGGTTTTAGTTGTCGTCTTTTGTTCATAGTAACTGGAGAGATGTCTTGAAATATTGTGTAATTATAGCCATTGTACATTAACATATGAGCTTCTCTGGCTGCTCGGAGAATTTTATCTCTGTGTGATGAGTTGGCAGATAACATCTCTTGGAGGGTCTCCATCCTTTGGCTTTGGCCTCAGCGCCCTGTGCGCTCTTTCTACTACTAGAGTGCCGCCTTGGTCGTCTGGTATTAACACTTGTAACATTTTGCTTACTGTCGACAGGATTTCAGTTGGCATGACCGTCTCTGGAATACCTTTTATTCGCAAGTTGTTTCTCCGCCCCCTATTATCTTGATCCTCTACATAGGAGAGAATACTATTAAAAGGAATTAGGCAGTTCTCCATTGCGGTAGTTGTTGCTGCACTGTGCGTTATCAATTTGCTTTGGGTTTCCTCTAGTACTTCGACCCTCTTGTGCATTTGTCGCACCTCTTGCTTGAAGTCTACAAGTTCTTTCAGAACCGGTTTCAAAGCGTTTTCAATTATCTTTTGCATTGCCGCTGTGGATATATTTATTGAACCAGCACCTCTTGGAGCTTCCTCATCTGAACTCTCATCTGAAGATTCTAACTGATCTGCTTGTTGGGAGGGCACTTGCTCACTTTTGCGGCCTTCTTTTTTCGATGTAGGCGATTTTTTATGTAGGAATTTATCCATATCTGTCTGTCCTTTTTTCTTCTGTTTGGGGGTGTCCCAGCTATCCATTTTATGTCCTCTGACCATTTTTGAACGCTATGTTTGGTAAGACTCAAAGTATATGTCTTGTGCTTGTCCACCAGTTTCTCCTCTCCTAGTTTCACTTCTCAGACTGGTTCCATTATATAAATAGTTCCAATTTGGGAAAAAATTGGGCCTATGACCCTAATAGGTGTTTTATATCAGTGTTCGTATTAGAGGCTTGAGTAGTCCTCAAGAAAAATGTGAGCTATGCCCATATACCCAGGTGTATACACAGTCCCGCTTGTGTCAATCACTGCTGCTATGTAGCCTCTCTCACCCGTTCACTCCTGTGTGCGCCTGTGTTGCTAATTGAGGTCCTGGTCTCACAGTACCAACAGGCCTCCGTCGCAGGGTTACAGTCTTGTAATATATAGGTATAGTAGTGAGTGAGTAGGTAAACCCCACCAAGTCTGTTTACTCACGGCTCAGCAGAGATCTCCTTCCGTCCAACTTATGCTGATATCTTAAGTTGTTGCAGTAGCGGTGTAATGGCGGCGTAATGGCGTCGTACTCGCGATGATAACGCCGTCTCCTTCCCACCTCAAATGCTGCTGTGTGAGAGCAATGCAGCAGGCTTTCATTCCCACTGCCTGGCAGTAGTAATCCGTCTCCGTGTTCCGGTATTCTCCGGTAACACTCTCCGATGTGCTATCCGGAGGGGGAGAGATCTGGGGGAGAGGGTGGCTAGCAGGAGAGTTCTCCTCGTGTCGGCTACTCTTATCGCAGGCCTGTGGCTGGTCTCGTGTTACCACGCCACCTTCTCCAGCCATCTGATTTTTACCTCTTATCACTCCTGATGTCCTCACCGTAAGTGTCAGATGGATCAGGGTGAGATCTATTCTGCTAAGTCGGTATAATCTGGTATTTGTCCTCAGTCACCGGGAGAGCTCTCCTTTCACACGTCCATCTTGTTCAGCGCGCTAGCAGTTGATCAGTTTTTAATGGCCATTTTTTTTCACTGTCGTGTGAATGTAGCCTAAGTTCTGGATCGTCTCCATTTTAATGGATAAAGTTACCGGACAATTATCCGCCCACCGAGAGTTTATTGGACACATGGACGGCCTGGTGAGCAGATGAACTTCTTGTTTCTTTGTTTGCAGTCGTGTACAGATATAGCAATCCTTATCCTGACTCTGATAACTTGCTGCAGCGTGATAATTTATCACTTAAGTCACTGAAAACCATTGAAAAAGTGAAATTGTTAGGGATCTGCCAGGTACTACGTCTAGGTATACTCCTGGGATTAATCAATCCACACCTGAGGCCAGACCTGTTCGACTGACACCATCTCCCACCAACCAGGGTGGCAGGCTCAGGAGTGGGAGAGCCTATCGCGGCCTGGTCAGTCGGAGTTAGCTCCGCCCCCTGTCCTTTATTACCTGCTGTGTTCTCCTCCTCAGTGCTTGTAATTCTTTTGGATTCCTGGCCCCACTGCTGCTTGCTCCAGCCTGCTTCTGCCGTGCTTCTGCCTTGCTCCCGTTCTGCTTAACCCGCTTTGCCTCCGGCTTGCTTCCTCCTCCGTGCTCACTTGGGTATACTCCACTTCATCCTGGTCCTGACAACTCATTCTCCTTGCGGCGTTCCGTGGGCTACTGCCCCTTCCCTTGCGTGTTCCCTGTTTGTTCTCCCGTGCACTTAGACAGCGTAGGGACCGCCGCCCAGTTGTACCCCGTCGCCTAGGGCGGGTCGTTGCATGTAGGCAGGGACAGGGCGGTGGGTAGATTAGGGCTCACTTTCCCTTCACCTCCTTCCTACCATTACATAATTACAAGCCCCTTACCTAGTCTACCATTTCCCCTACGCTGACGCTATCATGGACCCCCTTGAGACCCTGACCCAGCAGATGCAGGGCCTCTCCCTACAGGTCCAGGCCCTGGCCTAGAGGGTCAACCAGGGTGACGCTGCCGTAGTAGTTCCCCTCACCTCACCTCTAGAACCCGACCTCAAGTTACCTGACCGGTTCTCAGGGGACCGTAAGACGTTTCTCTCCTTCCGGGAGAGTTGCAGACTGTATTTCCGCCTTAAACCCCACTCCTCAGGTTCCGAGAACCAGCGGGTGGGTATCATCATATCCCGACTCCAGGAAGGGCCCCAAGAGTGGGCCTTCTCCTTGGCTCCTGACGCCCCTGAACTTTCCTCTGTTGATCGCTTTTTCTCTGCCCTCGGACTCATTTACGACGAGACTGACAGGACTGCTTTAGCCGAGAGTCAGCTGGTCACCTTACGTCAGGGTAGGAAACCGCTTGAGGAGTACTGTTCTGATTTTAGAAAGTGGTGCGTAGCTTCTCGGTGGAACGATCCAGCCCTAAGGTGCCAGTTTAGGTTAGGATTATCTGATGCCCTGAAGGATCTGCTGGTTAGTTACCCCTCTTCTGACTCCCTTGACCAGGTTATGGCCCTAGCAGTATGACTTCACCGACGTCTCAGGGAACGTCAGCTTGAACGCTTCAATGTGCTCCCCTCTGACTTTTCTGCGATTCCCCCCGAGGTCCCGTCTCCTCGCCCCTCCACGGAGGACTCAGAGGTACCTATGCAACTCGGGGCCTCCATGTCCCCTCGACAACGTAGGGAGTTTCGCAGAATGAATGGTCTCTGCTTCTACTGTGGGGACGACAAGCATCTTCTGAACACCTGTCCCAGGCGCAAGAATAAAAAGCCGGAAAACTTCCGCGCCTAAGTGATCATCGGGGAGGTCACTTGGGCGCACAGGTATTTCCCGTTAATGTGAAACGCAATAAAATTTTACTTCCCTTTTAGGTCTCGTTTGCTGGCCGGTCTGCCACTGGCAGTGCCTTCGTGGATTCTGGCTCATCTGCTAATATCATGTCTGTGGAATTTGCTATGTCTCTAAAAATGCCTTTTATTGATTTACCTTATCCTATCCCTGTAGTAGGTATCGACTCAACTCCCCTTGCTAATGGTTATTTTACTCAGCATACTCCTGTTTTTGAACTCCTGGTTGGCTCCATGCATTTGGAGCAGTGCTCTGTACTGGTGATGCAGGGATTATCGTCTGATCTGGTATTAGGTCTTCCCTGGTTGCAGTTGCATAATCCCACGTTTGATTGGAATACTGGGGATCTCACCAAATGGGGTAGTGAATGTCTTATGTCATGTCTTTCTGTTAACTCTATTTCTCCCCGGGAGGAGGTAAACACGCTTCCTGAGTTTGTTGAGGACTTCGCCGATGTGTTTTCTAAGGAGGCCTCCGAGGTGTTGCCCCCCCATAGAGATTACGATTGCGCCATCGATTTGGTGCCTGGTGCCAAGCTTCCTAAGGGTAGGATATTTAATCTTTCATGTCCTGAACGTGAAGCTATGAGGGTGTATATCCAAGAATGCCTGGCCAAGGGTTTCATTCGCCCCTCGACTTCTCCTGTAGGTGCTGGCTTCTTCTTTGTGGGGAAGAAGGATGGTGGTCTTAGGCCGTGCATTGATTATCGTAACCTGAATAAGGTCACCGTAAGGAACCAGTACCCACTTCCTTTGATTCCGGATCTTTTTAATCAGGTTCAGGGAGCCCAATGGTTTTCTAAGTTCGATCTACGGGGGGCATATAACCTTATCCGCATCAAAGAGGGGGATGAGTGGAAAACTGCGTTCAACACACCCGAGGGTCATTTCGAATACCTGGTCATGCCCTTTGGGTTGTGTAATGCCCCTACTGTCTTCCAGAATTTTATTAATGAAATCCTGAGAGATTACCTGTGTAATTTTCTTGTTGTGTACCTTGATGACATACTGGTGTTTTCCAAGGACTGGTCCTCCCACGTGGAGCATGTCAGGAAGGTGCTCCAGGTCCTTCGGGAGAATAATCTGTTTGCTAAGACTGAAAAATGTGTCTTTGGGGTACAGGAGATACCATTTTTAGGGCAAATCCTCACTCCTCATGAATTCCGCATGGACCCTGCCAAGGTTCAGGCTGTGGCGGAATGGGTCCAACCTGCCTCCCTTAAGGCGTTACAGTGTTTTTTAGGGTTCGCCAACTATTACAGGAGATTTATTGCCAACTTCTCGGTCGTCGCTAAGCCTCTTACGGACCTTACTCGCAAGGGTGCTGATATCCTCCATTGGCCCCCTGAGGCCGTCCAGGCCTTTGAGACCCTCAAGAAGTGCTTTATCTCGGCCCCCGTGCTGATTCAGCCCAACCAAGAGGAGCCATTTATTGTGGAGGTTGACGCATCCGAGGTCGGAGTGGGGGCCGTCTTGTCCCAGGGTACCAGCTCCCTCACCCATCTCCGCCCCTGTGCTTACTTCTCTAGGAAGTTTTTGCCCACGGAGAGTAACTATGATATTGGCAACCGCGAACTTCTAGCCATTAAATGGGCTTTTGAAGAGTGGCGGAACTTCCTGGAGGGGGCCAGACACCAGGTAACGGTCCTTACGGATCACAAGAATCTGGTTTTCCTAGAATCGGCCAGGAGGCTTAATCCTAGACAAGCTCGGTGGGCACTATTCTTTACCAGATTTAATTTCTTGGTTACCTATAGGGCTGGGTCCAAGAATATTAAGGCTGATGCCCTGTCACGTAGTTTCATGGCCAATCCTCCTTCCGAGAAGGATCCTGCTTGTATTTTATCCCCTGGTATAATAGTTTCTGCCACGGATTCTGATTTAGCTTCTGATATCGCGGCTGATCAGGGTGCAGCTCCCGGGAACGTCCCTGGGGACAAACTGTTTGTTCCCCTGCAATACCGGCTAAGGGTACTCAGGGAAAACCATGACTCCACTCTATCTGGTCATCCTGGCATCTTGGGCACCAAACACCTCATTACCAGAAACTATTGGTGGCCTGGGTTGCCTAAAGACATTAGAGCTTACGTCGCCGCTTATGAGGTTTGCGCTAGGTCCAAAACCCCTAGGTCCCGACCTGCGGGCCTACTACGTTCCTTGCCCATTCCCCAGAGACCTTGGACCCATATCTCCATGGATTTTATCACCGATTTGCCTCCATCTCAGGGCAAGTCGGTGGTGTGGGTGGTAGTAGACCGCTTCAGCAAGATGTGCCACTTTGTGCCCCTTAAGAAGCTACCTAACGCCAAGACGTTAGCTTCTTTGTTTGTGAAACACATCCTGCGTCTCCATGGGGCCCCAGTCAATATCCCTGACAGAGGGGTACAATTTGTTTCCTTATTTTGGAGAGCCTTTTGTAAAAAGTTGGAGATTGATCTGTCCTTCTCCTCCGCCTTCCATCCCGAAACTAATGGCCAAACGGAGAGGACTAACCAGTCCCTGGAACAATATTTAAGGTGTTTCATCTCTGACTGTCAATTCGATTGGGTCTCATTCCTTCCCCTTGCTGAATTTTCCCTGAATAACCGGGTCAGTAACTCGTCAGGGGTCTCCCCGTTTTTCTGTAATTTCGGGTTTAACCCAAGGTTCTCCTCCGTTTCCCCTGGTTGTTCCAATAATCCTGAGGTAGAGGATGTTCATCGGGAACTGTGCACTGTCTGGGCCCAGGTTCAGAAGAACCTAGAGGCGTCCCAGAGCGCACAAAAGATTCAGGCGGATAGTAGACGTTCTGCTAACCCCCGGTTTGTCATCGGGGATTTGGTCTGGTTGTCATCCAGGAACTTGCGCCTTAAGGTCCCGTCCAGGAAGTTTGCTCCCCGATTTATTGGGCCTTATAAGATCATTGAAGTCCTCAATCCTGTATCCTTCCGTCTGGAGCTGCCACCATCCTTTCGCATACATGACGTCTTCCATGCCTCCCTCCTTAAACGCTGCTCCCCGTCCTGGTCCCCCTCGAGGAAACCTCCTGTTCCCGTTCTCACCCCTGAGGGGGTGGAATTCGAGGTGGCCAAGATTATGGACAGTAGGATGGTCCAGGTCTCCCTCCAGTACCTGGTCCATTGAAGAGGGTACGGGCCGGAGGAGAGGACTTGGGTACCTGCCCGTGATGATCACGCTGGGGTATTGATCAGGAGGTTCCACCTTCTCTTCCCTACTAAACCGGGTCCTCTTAGTAAGGGTCCGGTGGCCCCTCATAAAAGGGGGAGTACTGTTAGGGATCTGCCAGGTACTACGTCTAGGTATACTCCTGGGATTAATCAATCCACACCTGAGGCCAGACCTGTTCGACTGACACCATCTCCCACCAACCAGGGTGGCAGGCTCAGGAGTGGGAGAGCCTATCGTGGCCTGGTCAGTCGGAGTTAGTTCCGCCCCCTGTCCTTTATTACCTGCTGTGTTCTCCTCCTCAGTGCTTGTAATTCTTTTGGATTCCTGGCCCCACTGCTGCTTGCTCCAGCCTGCTTCTGCCGTGCTTCTGCCTTGCTGCTGTTCTGCTTAACCCGCTTTGCCTCCGGCTTGCTTCCTCCTCCGTGCTCACTTGGGTATACTCCACTTCATCCTGGTCCTGACAACTCATTCTCCGCTCGTTTCCTCGCGGCGTTCCGTGGGCTACTGCCCCTTCCCTTGCGTGTTCCCTGTTTGTTCTCCCGTGCACTTAGACAGCGTAGGGACAGCCGCCCAGTTGTACCCCGTCGCCTAGGGCGGGTCGTTGCAAGTAGGCAGGGACAGGGCGGTGGGTAGATTAGGGCTCACTTTCCCTTCACCTCCTTCCTACCATTACAGAAATTAAAGTTTCTTGACACTGTGTATTCAATGTATTTAACCCCTTCGAGCTCAGCAACGTAATATTCCGTCGCGCTGACCGCCCCGTTCGCGCTCAGCGACGGAATATTATGTCGCAGGGAAAATGCATCGCCATTTTCCACCGGCGCGTGCACGAGCTGTGACAGCTGCTGTTTCCGACAGCAGGCTATCACAGCTCAATACGCCGGGACCTATTGCGATGGTCCCGCCTCCACAATCGCCACTATTGGTCAGTCAGTGAGTAACTGTCGAATAGTGGCGATCGGTCTCTTCACTTCCTCTCCCTGACATCACATCCTGCCGCACCCGCCCTGAGATGGAGATAGCGAGGCGTTCAGAGCGGTTGTGAGTAGAGGGAGAGAAGAAAAAGAGTGAACAAAAGTGAAAAAAATAAAACTTTTTTCTGCTTCCCACCTCCCCAATCCACTACCCAGTCCTTTACCCTTCCTCCTTGTGTTCCCCCCACATTTTTGGTCAGTGATCTCCTATCAATGACCACTTCTTAGTCTTCAGGACCAATTTCTTGGTCCCTGGGAATTATTTTTTTCTTTATAAAACATATAAAATAAAAAAATATATATAAAAAAAAAAAAACGAAAAAAAAACCTGTTAATTGAGACAATTTATCTAGTTAGTTTAGTATTAGTGTTAGTTAGTGTCAGGGAACCGTCAAAAAGCATAGTTAGGTATAGCGTCAGGAATCCATCACCATAGTTAGATCTAGCGTTAGGGGTCCATCACAGTAGTTAGGTTTAGCGTCAGGGAAGCTCGGAATAATCTAGATAGGTTTAGTGTCAGGCACCCGTCACCGTAGTTAGGTTTAGTGTTAGGGAAGCTCAGAATAATCTAGTTAGGTTTAGTGTCAGAGAATAGTCGCCGTAGTTAGATTTAGTCTCAGGGAAGTTCAAATAAAATCTAGTTAAGTTTAGTGTTAGGAACCCTCGCCCTTGTTAAGTTTAGTCTCAGGGAAGCCCACTCGTTCTATAAAAACACCAATTTTTTGAGCTGGTTTAGGTAGCAGCCTATTGCTCCTAGTTAGGAAAGCAATCAAACATGTCCCAACGGACATTTAGTGCCGAAGAGGCATATTCATTTCTTGCCTCCGACACAGAGTCGTCGGATGGTGAGACTCTGTTTTATTTATCCACCTCCTCATTCAGTGATGAAGAAGAGGAACCTCCTAGGAGATGCCCCTTGACCACAAGTGCAGTTGAAGCCCCCGAGCGAAATGACCCCGCCGCAGTTCAAGCCCCCATTTGGATCCCCACACCAGACATTTATGAGCCCAAAATCCCAGAGTTAAAATTTTATAGGGCAGGGCTCAGTGAAATGGGCTTTTTCAAGTTCTTCTTCACTGATGACTTTATAGATCTTATGGTCTCCCAGACAAATTTATATGTCCAACAGTATATTACTAAGAACCCTACATCATTTTATGCCCAATCCTACAGGTGGACCCCTGTATATGTAGCAGAGTTGGGCAAGTTCTGGGGACTTCACTTGAACATGGGGCTTCTGAAAAAACCATCCATTAGGACCTACTGGAGCATTAACATCTTATACCATACCCCCAATGTACCGTATGGCCATGTCCAGGATGCATTATGAGGCAATATTTCGCTTCTTAAATTATAAGGATAATGAGCAGTGCCCACCCCGAGATGACCCCAGTTTTGACCGTTTGTACAAACTGAGACCCCTATTAGACAATTTCAGTGCTCGGTTTGCCCAAGCATACACCCCCGAGAAGTGTATTTCTATTGATGAGTCCCTGGTACATTTTAAAGGGAGGCTTCAATTCCGCCAGTACCTGCCGAGTAAGAGGGCAAGGTATGGCGTAAAGATGTATAAGCTGTGCGAGAGTGCATCAGGGTATACCTAGAAATTTAGGATGTATGAAGGGAAGGACAGCAGTATTCAGCCCCCAGAATGCCCCCCCCCTTACTGGGAATTAACGCAAAAATTGTGTGGGATTTGGTGCACCCACTGCTGGACCAGGGTTACCACCTCTACTTGGATAATTTTTATACCAGCGTCCCACTCTTCAAGTGCCTCGCTTCCAGAAGTCCTGCGGCATGCGGCACTGCTAGAAAAAATCTGAGAGGCCTCCCTAAGACTCTGCTTGGGCAAACACTCAGAAGGGGTGAGAGCAGGGCACAATCTTGGAGCAACATATTGTGTGTCAAGTACAAGGACAAGAGAGATGTCCTTGTACTAACAACAATACATGGCCACACCAGTACCCATGTACCTGTACGCAGGGCCGCCATCAGGAATTTCAGGGCCCCCTACAGCTAAATTTTCTGGGCCCCCCTACCGTGGCACCGCCTGTTAACGGTACTCCGTCCAGCACTATATCATGGTACCCAGGGCCGCCATCAGGGGGGGTTTTATGGGTACTGTTGTGAGAGGCCCGGCCAAACCTAATTGAAAGGGGGGCCCGGCAACTTCCGCGACTTGCCTTTGTTAGAAAAAAAACAGGCCCCTGCAATGGGGCCCGTTTTTTTCACCAAAAGAATGTCGTGAGCTGCGGGCCCCCCTTTCAATTAGGTTTGGCCGGGCCTCTCACATCAGTACTCATAATACCCCCCCTGATGGCGGCCCTGGGTAGCATGGGGGTCGTCATGGGGGCCGTCAAACACTGCCGCCCGTACGACCGCTTGCGCGCATCCGCAAACTCCCGCGCATGCGCACCCGCGACCGCCTGGAACCACGCACCGAATTTTGAGGCAGATTTTGACCTGCCCACACTATCTTGCCGCGTTTTTTGCCCGCGGCGATTGAGGACAGCAGACAAAAAACGCAGGGAAAAATGTATTTTCTGCCTCCCATTGATTTCGATGGGAGGTCAGAGGCAGAACCGCGGCAAGAAAGGACGTGCTGCTTTTTCTTTTTTCCGCGACTGGCTCCCATTGATTCCAGATTAAATCAATGGGAGGCGGTTTTGGAAGTTTTTTGGTGCTGATTCTGACGCAGTGTCCGAGTCAATATCAAGGCCCAAAAACTCTGTGAACTGGGCCTTATTGTTAGGGCTTATTCAGACGAACGTGTAATACATCCGTGCAACGCGCGTGATTTTCACGCGCCTCGCACGGACCTATGTTACTCTATGGGGCCGTTCAGACTGTCAGTGATTTTCATGCAGCGTGTGTCCGCTGCGTAAAACTCACGACATGTCCGATATTTGTGCATTGTTCGCGCATCACGCACCCATTGAAGTCAATGGGTGCGTGAAAATCACGCCCAGCACTTCCGCAGCCGTATAAACTATGAATGAAAACAGAAAAGCACCACGTGCTACAAACATACAAACAGAGTGTCATAATAATGGCGGCTGCGCGAAAATCACGCAGCCGCGCATCATACGCTGCTAACACACGGAGCTGTTATGGACCTTTTGCATGCGCAAAACGCCACGTTTTTGCGCACACAAAAAGCACACGCTCGTGTGAATCCGGCCTTAGGGTAGGAACACGCTAGGCATGAACACTGCAGATTTTATGCAACACATTTTATTGTGGAAAATCCGCAGCGTATTACAGTCGCAGCAGAGTGGATGAGATGTGAACAAATCTCATTCACACGCTGGAAAAAAAATGGACCTGCAGTGTGGCTTTTTAAGCCGCAGCATGTCAATGTATTCTGTGGAATCGCCGCTCCTCTGTTGCGGAAATGCTGCGGTTCTGCCGCAAAAAGCACACATGAGGAAAAAAAAAAAAGGTACTTTTTCAAATTTATAAAAAAGTTTAGACTTGCCCCAGCCGTAGTCCTGGTGACGCGATCCTCTATTCTTAGCGCAGCTCGGCCTCCTGTCATGACGTTTCATCCCATGTGACTGCTGCAGCGGTCACATGGTCTACAGCGTCATCCCAGGAGGCGGGGCAACGTTCAGTAGAGAGAGACGCGTCACCAGGACTACGGCCGGGGCAAGTCTAAACTTTTTTTTCCCTGCAGGATTCCCGCAGCGGACATGCCTCACGAAACCTGCGCCACTATTTGGTGCGGTTTTGCTGGCGGAATTCCCTGCGGCTACCGGGGCGGATAAGCTGTGGAGTTTTACCAGCTTAAAAAAATACAAAACTTTTGTGTTAGGGCCTGTTCACATCACCGTTCGCTTCCGTTCCGGGGTTCCGTCTGAGGTTTCCGTCGGGTGAACCCCGCAACGGAAAGTGAAAGTGACAGCTTCCGTTTCCGTCACCATTAGCGCAGTCGACTACGCTATTGATTCCGTCCGAAAACCAGCCGGAATGGTGACGAACGGAAACCATTAGTGATGTTTCCGTCACCATTGAGATCAATGGTGACTGAAACGGAAGCTGTGCTGTCACTTTCACTTTCCGTTGCGGGGTTCACCCGACAGAAACCTCAGACGGAACCCCGGAGCGGAAGCGAACGGTGATGTGAACAGGCCCTAACACAAAAGTTTTGTGTTTTTTTAAGCTGGTTCACGAAAAAAATAATTCCAAATTCTACTGGACCAATTGCCTATTTAGAGACCAGCAGCAGCTCCAGGAGCGACATCATAAGGAACACACTAGGCGGATATGCTGAGTAAAACTCCACAGCTTATCCGCCCCGGTAGCCGCAGGGAATTCTGCCAGCAAAACCGCACCAAATAGTGGCGCAGGTTTCGTGAGGCGCGTCCGCTGCGGGAATCCTGCAGGGAAAAAAAAGTTTAGACTTGCCCCGGCCGTAGTCCTGGTGACGCATCTCTCTCTTCTGAACGTAGCCCCGCCTCCTGGGATGACGCTGTAGACCATGTGACCACTGCAGCAGTCACATGGGATGAAACGTCATGACAGGAGGCCGGGCTGCGCTAAGAATAGAGGTTCGCGTCACCAGGACTACGGCCGGGGCAAGTCTAAACTTTTTTATAAATGTAAAAAAGTACCTTTTTTTTTTCTCATGTGTGATTTTTGTGGCAGAACCGCAGCATTTCCGCAACAGAGGAGCGGCGATTCTGCAGCATAAATTGACATGCTGCGGCTTAAAAAGCCAAAAGCCACACTGCAGGTCCATTTTTTTTGCAGCGTGTGGATGAGATTTGTTCAAATCTCATCCACTCTGCTGCGACTGTAATACGCTGCGGATTTTCCACAATAAAATGTGTTGCATAAAATCCGCAGTGTTCATGCCTAGTGTGTTCCTACCCTAAGGCCGGATTCACACAAGCGTGTGCTTTTTGTGTGCGCAAAAATGTGGCGTTTTGCGCATGCAAAAGGTCCATAACCGCTCCGTGTGGCAGCAGCGTATGATGCGTGGCTGCGTGAGTTTCGCGCAGCCGCCATCATTATGACACTCTGTTTGTATGTTTGTAGCACGTGGTGCTTTTCTGTTTTCATTCATAGTTTATACTGCTGCGGAAGCGCTGGGCGTGATTTTCACCCACCCATTGGCTTCAATGGGTGCGTGATGCGCCAACAATGCACAAATATAGGACATGTCGTGAGTTTTACGCAGCGGACACACGGACACACGCTGCGTGAAAATCACTGACAGTCTGCACGACCCCATTGAGTAACATAGGTCCGTGCGAGGCGCGTGAAAATCACGCACGTTGCACGGATGTATTACATGTTCGTCTGAATAAGCCCTAACAATAAGGCCCAGTTCACAGAGTTTTTGGGCCTTGATATTGACTCGGACACTGCGTCAGAATCAGCACCAAACAACTTCCAAAACCGCCTCCCATTGATTTAATCTGAAATCAATGGGAGCCATTCGAGGAAAAAAGAAAAAGCAGCACGTCCTTTCTTGCCGCGGTTCCGCCTCTGACCTCCCATCGAAATCAATGGGAGGCAGAAAATGCATTTTTCGCTGCATTTTTTGTCTGCTGTCCTCAATCGCAGCGGGCAAAAAACGCAGCAAAAAACGCGGCAAGATAGTGTGGGCAGGTCAAAATCTGCCTCAAAATTCTTTAAGGAATTTTGAGGCAGATTTTTTCGGCCTGCAAAATACTCTGTGTGAACAGGGCCATACATAAACAGCACTTTGAGACACTTTACTCACCATGTCAGCAGAGCTGCTCCCACTCCAGTCCTCTTCAGGCGATGTCTTCGGTCCAGATGTCGTCCTTCACCTCCAGGCTCCAGGCTCCAGAAAATGGCGGGGATCGTAGAACTGCCGCCGCGCAACAACTAGACTCCTCCCCCTCTCCTTACGCAGCCACGCTCTGGAGAAGGAGGAGGCGGAGTCGAACGAGGAGGCGGAGTCGGACGAGGAGGAAGAGGAGGTGGAATCGGAGGCGGACGAGTCGGAGGCGGGCCAGCAGGTAAGTAGACTGCGCCGCTGTCCAGTGTGGCTGTCCTTCCCACTAGATCTTGTGTTGCGGGCGCACCGCCTCCCTCTCGGCGGCGCGCCTGGTCGTTCGCGCCTGTGCGCGCGCGCTTGGGGTCGTATGCGCTCAAGCGGGCGGTGTTTCGCGGCGGTGATGAGAGGGGGGCCCGCAGCTCACGCCGGTGTTTCACGAGAGGGGGGCCCGCAGCTCACAACATTGTTTTGGTGAAAAAAACAGGCCCCATTGCAGGGGCCTGTTTTTTTCTACCAAAGGCAAGTCGCGGCAGTTGCCGGGCCCCCCTTTCAATTAAGTTTGGCCGGGCCCCCTACAGTAGTAGCCCTAATACCCCCCTGATGGCGGCCCTTTCCTGGAATTTCAAGAGGTGATTATCAAGAACCTAATCTTTAGGACCAAGAATAGGGAGCATCCAGTACTTCCGGAAGCGAGGCCACACGCATCGTACCAGGGCAACACTTTCCAGGAGAAGTTCCCCAAACTGGCAAGAAGGGAAAAAGTCAAAAGAGGTGCAGAGTCTGCTCAAAGAGAGGAATAAGGAGGTAAACAATATACGAATGCGACACGTGTCCCGAAAAACCAGGGCTCTGTATGAAAGATTGTTTTCGAATTTATCATACATCCCTTAATTTTTAATTTACCCTGATACACTCCGCACAACTTATGCCCCTCATCTTTCCCTTCTGAGCCCTGCCGTGTGCCCAGGCAGCTAATAACAGCCACATGTAGGGTATTGCCGTACCCGGGAGAACCCACATTACATCTTATGGTGTGTATATCTCCAGTGGCACATGCTGGGCACACTATATCGGGCACGGACATGCCATATATATATAGAAAATTGCAAATCTCACTCTGCCCCATCTGCTGCGCATTATCTTTTACACAGTACCTGTGGGGTCAAAAGGCTCACTACACCTCTAGATGAATGTCTTAAGGGGTGTAGTTTTTAAAATGGGGTCACTTCTTAGTGGTTTCAACTGTACTGGTACCTCAGGGGCTTCTGCATACATGACTTAGCACCAGAAAAACTCCAGTAGGCCAAATGGTGGTCCTTTCCTTCTGAGCCCTCCCATGGGCCCAAACGGCAGTTTATCACCACAAATGGGGTATTGCCGCACCAAGGACAAATTGGGCAACAAAATGGGGTATTTTGTTTCCTGTGAAAATAAGAAATTTTGATAAAAAATGACATCTTATTGTTCTACACACAGGTATCCAGGCTACCAGGACTACTATTATGGGTAAGGCTATCTGAGTTATTAATGTTGGGAGTATTTTACTCTAGAAAACACCCTTTGGACACTTCTGTCCTTAACAAAACAGCTCACACTCAAACAACTAGCGTTATATACGATAGCACACTGCCCTATTCATATGTCCTTAACCCCTTAATGACCGGGCCATTTTGCACGTTAATGACCAAGGATTATTTTTTGTTTTTTCACGGTCGCATTCCAAGAGTCGTAACTTTTTTTTATTACGTCGACATAGCCGTATAAGGGCTTGTTTTTTGCGGGACGAGTTGTATTTTGTAATTGTACCATTTTTAGATGCTTATAATATATTGATTAACTTTTATTAACTTTATTTTTGGAGAGAATTGAAAATAAGCAGCTATTCCAGCATTAATTTTCACGTTATAAATTTACGCCGTTTACTATGCAGCGTAAATAACATGTTAACTTTATTCTATGGGTCGGCACGATTACGGGGATACCAAATATGTAAAGGTTTTATATGTTTTCCTACGTTTGCACAATAAAAACCCTTTTAGAAAAAAATTACTTGTTTTTGCATCGCCGCGTTCCAAGAGCCGTCATTTTTTTATTTTTCCGTCGATGTGGCCGTATGTGGGCTTGATTTTTGCGGGCCAATGTGTAGTTTTCATTAGTACTATTTTGGGGTACATAGGACTTATAGATTAACTTTTATTTTATTTTTTATGGGGGGAATGGGAGAAAAGAGAGAATTTTGTCGTTGTTTTTTGCGGTTTTTTTGGACGCCGTTCATCCGGCGGTTTAATTAATGTGTTCATTTTATTGGTCAAGTTGTTACCATATATGTGTATGTGTTATTTGTTTTGACACTTTTACTGAAAAAAACACTTTTTGGGCAAAAAAAGTAGTTTTATTTGATTTTGACTGTAATTATTATTATTTTTTTTTCAACAAACTTTATTTAACTGATTGACATTTTTTTTTTAAGTCCCACCAGGGGACTTCACTATGCGATCTGCAGATCGCATATATAATGCTTTGGTATACTTAGTATACCAAAGCATTATTGCCTGTCAGTGTGAAACTGACAGGCAACCTGTTAGGTCATGCCTCCGGCATCGCCTAACGGGCAGTTGCGGAAGACAGACCTGGGGGTCTTTGTTAGACCCCCGGCTGTCATGGAAACCCGACGGCGACCCGCGATTTGTTTGCGGGGGCGCCGATCGGGTGACAGAGGGAGCTCCCTCCCTCTGTCAAACACATTAAATGCCGCTGTCACTATTGACAGCGGCATTTAATGGGTTAAACTGCAGGAATCGGAGCGCGCTTCGATTCCGGCAGTTGCAGCACGAGCCCGGCTGTGTATAACAGCCGTGCTCCTGCCGCTGATCGCGTGGGTACAGTCTCAGTACCCGCACAATCACAGGACGGATATATCCGTCCTCCTGCGCGAACTAGCAGCTGCTGAGGACGGATATATCCGTCCTTCGGCGTTAAGGAGTTAATATAAAGACTTTAAACACACCATACACTTGGTTTTCCTACTTACTTGTGTTCATATCATATAGAGTCTCTCCACTCATGTACCTTTTTTACATGTATGTTTTTATATGTATTTAATAAAATTTGTTATTCTTTTCATATATACTTGGCTCTATACTCTGTTTCTTGTGTGTGTATAGGGTTTAAGTAGAGTATGACAGAGAGAGTTCCCAGCATTATCATTCCCTTACCCCTCTACAACATTACGAATTATATTCACTTGGGACTGGTGTTGTTTTATTAAATTTCTTTTGATTCTCTTGATTTTTTTTGCTGTTTTTGACATTCCACTATGTTCTGCATAAAGCTTAGTGTCAGCTGTACTGTGACTTCTTTATCATAACGGAGCCATACCAGGCCCTTATACACCCTATATGCTTCCCCAATAGAATCCATAAAACATAAAAGGGCCGAGCAGTGCTCCGGGGTCTTTTCGCAAATCACTCTAGCTAGAATCGCAAATGAAAACGTTCACCATATTAACCAATTGGTAAACATTTGCGGAATCAGGAGATAACGCCTTTTCTCCTCCTCCTTCTTTTATGCTCTAGCCCCTCTTCCCCTGATCCAGATAGAACTTCTCCAAGGGGAGGAGGGAGAACATCTCCACATACTCATCCTTCCCTATTTGTTTCCTGACCTCCTGCTTAAGATGGGTTCCGATCCCTCGAAGCAGACATACACAGCTAAGTTATCCCTGTTTACCTAATTAGGTGTCTCAGTCTGGACTGAGACCGCAACAGCCTCATAACTCACCGGAAGAGGGTTAACAAGGGAAAATGTTTTACAGGACCGCCCACGCGAAAACCTGGGATGGACCCGCACCCTTCACCAGGGAACCGCCCACCATGTTCAGCAGGCACACCACTGAGTCCCTAAGGTATCTGCACACGCCTCCTGCTGTGTTACCCCACAGCCCCTAGCGGCAGGGGGCAAACCTGACCTAAACAATAATGGCACCAAGCACCAATAGTGATGCTTTTGAAAAGTATCAAAAAACTTTATTAAATATAGAGGACAAATGAATAAAAAGTGTCACACAATAGATATAGCAACATCTCCAGAGTGAAATACACAGGGTGAACACATGCCCATAACAATACGGATACATCTTATTTATAAAGTGTATAGTGCTAAGCAATATATATGAAATAAGGATATATATACCATATATAATATAAATTGTCTTTACAATAGTGCAGGATGGACAAGGACATGGACAAGAAGCTAAATACAAGTAGTGGTGGTCCTAGGATAGGTGCAACACATGTTCAAAAGAGTACAGCATATGAAATAACATGCCTCAATATATACCCATCTATATGACACAACCGGGATGGCGCCAACCACGACGCACGTTTCGGCACAGCCTTCATCTGGGGGTGACATCATCTCCTAACAGGTATAATATAATAATATATATATTATATAATATATTATTATATTATATTATATAATATAATATAAATTTCGGTATAATAATGATACAACAGTAAACTGGAGATGACCGTCCAACACTGCGAATTTAACTCCTTAATGACAATACGCCTTTTCACGGTGGTCATTAAAGGGGTTCTCTGGAAAAAACTTTATGGTCTCATGTTTACTTGATAAAGTGGTTCTGTTTCCACTAAACGCGTTGTACCTCAAGAGACCCTCTATCTCTCTTTTTTATGTATGTTTTATTATGATCTATTGTTTTAGACAATTAATTATATATATATATTTTCTCAAAAAAGTATTGCGCCTGGATGGTGTCTCTTTTTTACAGTGGATCCCACCTGGTTCCCACTGGTTTTATCTACCTGCTCTTACTGAAGATGTCCTCAAAACTGGCTTAATGAGATGGTAGATCGGAGAGTGACTGAGGCAGTGGAGGCAAAACAGGGCGGACCTGTTGCAGGCAGCGGCTAAGGCATCTTGGCCCCCATTGGGGGACCTCTCCAGAACTCCAGTGAAGGACCTGGGCGTGTAGACGAAGCCAAGGCAGACCCAGCAGAACCGGGTTGATGGCTTTAGGCAGGACGAGGAAGTTGATCTGTTCTGAGTGAAGGACTCCGATTTGTAACGTAAGTGGTTTCATGATAGCCACAATAGGATCGGGCAATGGTAGTCCATTTACAGAAGCAACAGCAAGGGATCTCTCCAGAAGAACTGTGGGTAGATGTAGTCGGTCTTCTAAATCCTGCTGGATGAAATCTGCAGCTGCCCTGGAGTCAAAATAGGCAGAGGAGAAGTGTGATGTCTCTCCCGAGATGATGGTCACAGGAATAGATAATTTGGAAGAGGTTTTGATGTTTGGCATCATCCCACCTAGAGTTGCCTCTCTAGGAGCTGGAGTTTCCCGGCTTTTGTGGACATTGGCGCACGAAAGGGCCTTTAAGGCCGCAATACAAACACAGACCTGAAGAGCGTCAGCGCTGTTTCTCCTGCTCGGACAACTTGACTCTGTCTACCTGCATTGGTTCCTCAGGTAGAGCAACAAGAGGGGGCAGTAGTGGTCTCTGGAACGAGGGTGCTAATCTGTGAAAACGTCTCTCCACTGAACCTCCTCATCGCGTTCCTGGATCCTCATGTTGACCCGGGTAGCCAACAGGATATGGGTATCCAAGGTAGGTGGGAGGTCGCGGGCTGCCAGCTCGTCCATGGTGTGTGAGGACAGTCCATGCCATAGGTCGCCACCAATGCTTCATTGTTCCATGCCAACTCTGCTGCCAGGGTACGGAAGGAGATGGCATACTCTCCTGCTGTGGACCCCCTTGCTTGAGGGTTAGCAGAGTGGCTGCTGCTAAGGATGTTCGACCCGGCTTCTTGAACACGTCACAAAAAGTCTGTAAGAACAGGGCTAAGTCCGAAAATTTGGGCCCCTGTCATTCCAGGATGGGGTTCGCCCATGCGAGGACTTGCCAGCGAGGAGGGAAATAATGAACGCTACCTTCGCCTCATCAGAGGAGAAATGGTGAGCACGCAGTCATAGCGAGGAAAAAGAGGCAGTGCAACTGTGGATCCGGAAAACAGACAGTAGGAGTATTAGACAGTGGAACGGCAGCAGTCTCTGGGGAAGGAACAGGAAGTTGATCCAGTCGGGCGATGATGGAGTTTACAGCCACGAGGAGTTGATCCTGACGTGCATATAGATACAATATATACTATTGGGGTCCACCCCTTAGTAATTGCTGACGTGCATATAGGTCACGCATATCCGTCTGTATGACCTGAACTGTGGTCTTAGGCTGGCCAGCGGGTTCCATGGCCTGAGCGTACTGTCACAATCTAGGGAACATATGTAGCTGACTTTAACTTGACTAATAACGCATTAAATACACAGTGGAAAGATCCCTTATCTTGACGTTTTCAATTAATTTTGTGTGATATCATGCTGCAACAAGTTATCAGAGTCAAGTTAAAGATGGCTACATCCGTATGTGGACCCACTAGGCCGTGGGCTCCGGCTCAGATAGGGCTAGGTGTGGCAGGTTGCGCCAGACGAAGCGGATAGCAGCAGGAATGGTAGATGACACACAGACGTGGCATATCCAGCCGGCGGTACCACACGACTCTGATAAAAGGCAGGCACAGTTAGGAAACAGCAAGGGATACAGGAAATAGGATGCAGGGAACGGGAACTCTGGGATCAAGCAGGAAAATACTAAGGGACCCTTTGCAATACAAACATGGGAAAAGTACAAACAACGCTCAAGCAAGGAGTGGAAGGGCAGAGACCTTTTTATAATCCAGGGTGCACTGGGGTAGGATTGAAAACTTTTAGGAAGTGCGCACGCTGGCCCTTTAAGGCACTCCTCGCACACTCCAGGAAGGGAAGGCCGTGCCAGCCGTGGTCTCTGGGGAGGTGGCCAGGAAGTTGCGGTCGCGGCCGTTCATCACAGGGTGAGCGATAGAGGTCCGCAGTCATAACACTGAGATTTTTTTTGTTGTTGTATATATGTACTGAGCAGTGGCGTAACTACCGCCGTAGCAGCTGTAGCGGCTGCTACGGGGCCCGCGGCATGAGGGGGCCCGTGTCGCCCGCCGGCACGGGCCCCCACCATAGCCGGAGGCTCCGCTGGCAGCCGCTATGGCTGCTACAGCGGGACGCCACTGAACACTACGGCAGAGCAGGGAGGTATCTCCCAGCTCTGCCATTAACTGTTTCCCGACCGCTGGCTGTATTTTTACGGCCAGCGGTCAGGGTCCTTAAAACCCGAGCCATAGACTTTTTACGACTCCGGTTTTAACTTACTGCCCGCGCGATCGGGCTGCTGAATGTCGGGTCTCCGGATGTCAGTGACTGCCGGGGACCCTGAGGAGAGAGGATAGAAGCAGCTTTCGCTGCCAGCGATCACACATGTATCCCCTATCCTGTGGATAGGGGATACATGTATTTTGTAGGACACACTGTAGGTCGCATTTTTTTGGGAGGGGGGACGCTGTATGGTGTTCCCTACAGGGGGGGAACGCTGTATGGCGTTCCCTACAGGGGGGGCTGTATGGCGTTCCATACAGGGGGGGCTGTATGGCGTTCCCTACAAGGGGGGGGCTCTATGGCGTTCTCTACAGGGGCGGGATGTATGGCGTTCCCTACAGGGGGGGCTGTATGGCGTTCTCTACAGGGGGGGGCTGTATGGCGTTCTCTACAGGGGGGGCTGTATGGCGTTCTCTGCAGGGGGACTGTATGGCGTTCTCTACAGGAGGGCTGTATGGCGTTCTCTACAGGGAGGGCTGTATGGCGTTAGCACTGTCCAATAAATATACAGTAAACAGAAGAAAATACGGTCCAGCAATCCTCATGACAATGTGATGACTTTATTAGAAAAACATTTTATAAACCACACGGCATGTTGAAGTGATGATACAAGACTGCTTACGCGCTTCGAAATCCAACTACATTCTTCGCAAATGTACGCCATCTCCTCCAAACAGTCAATTACATCAGAAGTCCAGTTCCTTGTGCTGCATGACTCGTGGACGCCCTATCCGTGGCGATATCCGTGTCCTTTCCACTGCTTCTCACTTGAGTCCTGTAGGCACAAAAAACATTCTGCAAGTATCCATTGTCATCCGTGCCTGCAGATTCTGCTGAAATGATGCAACTCACTCAACTCCTTGTCTATTTCATCGTTTACTGATGCCTCCTTTAGATGCGACAGATGTATTTTTTTTATACTTACCAGCCTGCTTCACAGGCACCATCCCTTTTTATTGGCACCTGATCAATAAGGGGGTCCTGCTCCACCACCATAACACTGCAATACTAAACAAAATCTTCCATAGACATCACAAAAACTAGACAAGCCTTTCCTCCCTTATGTTTCCCAACATTTCCTGGGACAAGTGTGTGTAGGTAGAAATCAACAAACATGTTTCCTGGCCCCAAACTTTACCCCCTCTTTCCAGTAAAGGATTGGCTTTCGGTATCACGCCTCCTCGCTTTTACCTTTTTACTTTATCCTGCGTAAACATTTTTTTCAGTATCTTAAACGTCTTGCCCATTAGCCCATCTATCCCCAACATCAGACCACTTATTATCATCTGACAGATCAGAATCAGACTCAACCAGCTACTGTTGCCTTCTTCTGCTTCTCTTTACATCCAGATGCGCTGCTCCTGTAATTCCAAACATTGTGCCAGTACCCCGTGTTCTAAACATTTTGGCAACCCCAAGGTGTCCCTCTCCCATGTTGAGATTATGAGGCCCTACTGGGATATTGCTGCCTTTATCGACCCTGGATCCCTGCGCAAGGATCCTGGCACTTGGCCCATCATCGTGCCATGTTCCCTCAAATTTTTGCTAGAATGATACCATTGAGGATACCTGCCTTGCTTCCTTGATGCCATTTGCTCCAAACAATCCAGTACACCCCAAGTCCAGGTCCTTGTGCTGCATGACTTGTGGGGGCTCTATACGTGGCAATATCCTGGCACCTTCCATTGCTTTCCGCTTGAGTGCTGTAAATATAAAAACATTCTGCCAGTGTCCATTATCACCTATGCCTGCAGATTATGACTGTGTAATGAAACTCACTTAAGTCCTTGTCTATTGCATCCAGGCCTTGACACATCGCAAATGTTCTTGGCAGACCAAAGCTGTCTAAAATCCCCCTACACTCCCTCACCCAATTACCTTACACCTACGTTCAGTCCCAAACCGAGCCATGTGGCCAGCATTTTGGACAAAGATACCCCTAACTTACATTATGCCTATTCCTACCAACTATCCAAGGTTCCCCACTGCTACGCCTTTCTTGGCATTTTGCCCGCTCATTACTTTTTCAATGTACAGAGCTACTGGTGGATACTGTATATAGTAACTAATGATGGACATACCGCATATAGATGAAATATTACTTCAGAGAGTCCCCCTGGCAGCAGGCAGCCGATCTCAAGAAATTCTGGAACAAAAAGTATAAACTGTGAAGATATTATGACGTGCGCTTAGTATGGTTCATCATATCAACAAATATATGTTCAGCCTATTGAAAACATCAGGGAGATTGTTCCCACAGTCTTGTCATGTGTCTCTATAGGAACACTCTGGATGACATCACATTATAGAATTTCTATAGGTTGTTATTTGCTATAATACTTACATATATACAGTGGATCTCCTAGCATGTCGGCTGTCACTGGTGCCACATATTCAGATGTTATAAATGTCTGTAAAATACATAATGGGTTTAATGCACATACATAAAATAACCCCATATCTATAATGAATAATAATATATTTACTTTCACACATTTCATTTTCTATCACAGGGCGAGTCCAATGCCCCTCTGCCACAAAAATAACACCAGCAGTATAATGGCACATAATAGTTGGAGGACCCTGGTATAGATTTTGTATCAGGGACCAGGAGCTTATTGTTATTCTTCTATATAATCTTATCCTTAATGGAAAACTTCTAATTTGTCTTTTGTGGAGTCTTTTGGACTGGAGTAGAGAGAGTAGAAAATGGTAAATTGGATTTCTGGATTCAACAGACAAAATAATTATTAAAGGGGTTTTCTGACAGTTTCATAAACCTTAGTCTAAGCCGCATATGGCTAAAAATAACAAATTGTCCCTACTCATTTTTTAAATTCCCTGTGGCTCCTGCGCTGATGGTTCTGTTGTCTTTAGTTGCTAGGCCACAGCGGTCATGTCTGTGTGGATGGCATGTCACGTGGCAGCTATTGTGTCACATCCAGGGCCGGCCTTAGGTTTATTGGTGACATGTGCAGTATCTGTGACGTCCTCCCCCTTATGATGCACCATGTAGTGTCCAAATAATTTAATCATACAGTGCCCAAATAACATCACCCAGTCAATAAACTAGGGATTGTATCTTTCTATTTTTTTATATTATAGGTTTGGGCCCTAAATGCCGGATCGGCAGTGTAAGTTGAGGGTGCCCAGGCCATCTATGGTGGTAGTGCCCTCTTCAGTATTGACCAGTAATACACACTATGTGATCATTTAGAGATGCAGTTAATAAAATACACTGACCTTGGACTCTCCTACTGAATACATCCGACTGAATGTAGAACGTTATGTGATGCGAGGTGGAGGGCTCTGCTTAATCTTTGATCTGCCCTCCTGGGACGTGGTTATCATTAACTCTTATGAGGAATTAATTCTAGGAGAAAGAAAGACAATGTATTAGGACAAATCTCAATCAATGGCAACATTTCTATCTAGAACCGAGTCCAGTCCCCAACCAGTGTAAAATTACCAAAGGGGTAAATAGGATGACCGGCTGGGGTCCAGGGATTTGGGGTGGCCCACAGCTCTGGAGCTCCATACACCCCTAAAAATTGGACAAACAATAACGGCGCAGGGAGGAAGCAAAATGTCTGACCCGGTTGGTCGTCTATTAGGTGAGTATAATTTTTTATTTTATAGGAGCAAAGGGGGCACTATTAATATGGGGGATAAAAGGACTGAGTCGGGGCTTAGAAAAGGGGGCTTCATTACTGTGGGGCCATACAAAAGGGGCATTCTGACCCAGGACATACAAAAAGTGTCATTCTAACTGTGGAGGGTATTGGTGGATACTGCATATAGTAACTAATAAGAGACGCACCTTGCATAGATGAAATATTGCTTCAGAGAGTCCCCCTGGCAGCAGGCAGCCGATCTTAAGGTGTTCTGGAAAAAACAATAATTGTGTCGTTTTATTTCTCCAGACAGACGTGTGCTCAGTATGGACCACCCAACAATGAAGGAAATGTACATTAGGGCTCATGTACACTGCAACTTCATGTGGACGGACCTGTATGGTGGCGCACAGACTGCAGTACTGGTAATGTAGACACTCTGTGTGCGCTGTGTGCTCCCCCATAAGCCAAATGTGTATTAGGAAATTACATAAATAACAAGTCCCTTATATATTACTAATACCATAATATCTTCTTTATGGAGCATTTCTATAATAATAATAATATAAAGCTGCAGCAAAATTCCCAGCGTTTACTTTTGCTACATGTGGATGAGTTTTTGAGACTGTAACTATTCACCTGTAACACTTGTGAATTTTGCCGCGCAGCAAATCTGCAGCGTCTGAATTCAGCTTTATGGCGTAGAATATAGTACTCAAATACTGCAATCATACAGTGCCCAAATAACACTGCCAGACAAGTATTGTCTGCCACACTGTAATGTAATCCATTATCAAGGAATTGTATCTGCATCCTGAGCAGTGCCCTTTACTTTTTTTACATGAAGAGTGGGATTGAGTGTTCAAGCAATCGGTGCCCCAGACATCAAGACCAGTGGCGCCCCATTCATTAGTGACAGGTGATGCACCCAGTGTAACTGCACAGGTCGCACACCCCTAAGACAGGCCCTGGATGAATAACATTGGGGAATTTGTTCCCACAGTCTTGTCATGTGTCTCTATAGGAACATTCTGGATGACATCAGATTATAGAATTTCTATAGGTTGTCATTTGCTATAATACTTACATATATACAGTGTATGTCCTAGCATGTCGGCTGTCACTGGTGCCACATATTCAGATGTCATAAATGTCTGTAAAATACATAATGGAATAAACATAAAATAACCCCATATCCATAATGAATAATAATATATTTACTTTCACACCTTTCATTTTCTATCACAGGACGAGTCAGACATTGAAAACATTTTGTAATCTTAGTGTAAACCCAGGGAACATAACTATAGGGGTGAAGAGGTTGCAGTCACACCCAGGCCCAGGTGTCCATGACTGACATTAGGGGGGGTCACAATGTGGGCAATTTACAAATGCCAATCCCCAATGCCCCCTTCTCCTAGAGGAATCCCGATTTTCGCTGCTAGAAACGCGATGTCAGTGAGAGAAGCACCCAGGCGGAAAGGCAGCTGCTGAGTTGCCCGGCCGCTTCTAAAACACAAGCAGTGGAAGGGAGCCAGCGCAGCGCCCCGTTCCACCTGCTGGAGGGATGCGCCCTATGTAATGGCACAGGTCGCACACCCCTAAGGCCGGCCCTGGCTACTGCTGAGCCTTATTAGGAAAATATACGGTAGCTTTTTAAGACTATTTAATTAAATTAAATTAGACATCATATTGAAAACGACTGAGAAGTCACATTCCACATTACTGACAGCTGCAATTCTCAGACAATGGTAAGGGTATGTTCACACACTTAACTAAAAAACGTCTCTAAAATACAGAGCTCTTTTCAAGGGAAAACAGCCTCTGATTTTCAGCCATTTTTTAAACCACAAACATTTTTTGAGGCGTTTTTACCAACGTTCTTGGAGCTGTTTTTCTATTGAGACAATGAAAAACGGCTCCAAAAACGGCCGAAGGAGTGAAATGCACTTCTTTTTACAGGGTGTTTTTTATGCGCCGCTTTATCAAACGCCCACGTAAAATGCACCATCGGAAAAAAAAACAGTTTTTCCCATTGAAATCAATGGGCAGATGTTTGGAGGCGTCTAGCCTCCGTATTTTCGGCTGTTTTTCGGGGTGTTTACGGCCAGGAAAACGGCTGAAAATAGGCTGTGTGAACATACTCTGTTGTACTGAGTTGTAACTTTAATGAGAAAATATGAAATATTGAAATCTGAATGTAAAATGTTCAGTTGTTACTTGCATTAATAGAAACATTTTACTGGAACTTGAACTGTTTGTCTAAAAAAAAAAAACAACCCCCGACAATCACCAGAAAAAAATCCTTCTACAATCATATAGTTGTGGTGAGGTGTTGGTGTGGTTAGAAATTGCTGCAGTAATGTCCAGTGTGAATCTGGCCTTATATGAGAATTCTAGAGCGTATATATTTCATGTGTCCAGTAACATGTAGAATTAATGATAAAATGCTGCATCTTACCTGTCAATCACACAGTCAATCACAGTCCCGGTCCAGACGTCATTGGCAGAAATTGTAAAAAATATGTAATCCAGCTGCACATAGAACCTAACGGCTAGTACTGTCTATGACATCATCAGTGACATCATAAGCGGCTGCAGTATCTGTTACATCATCTAATTATCTCCTACTGCCTGGATAGACTGTCTGTGCATACACTGGATATAGGCGTTACATGGGACTGCTGTTTATAAACATGGAAGAAAGATACATGTGTGGTTATAGGGGCTACGACTAAGAACATGTAATGTATGAAACGTGTAATCTGTTACTAGATGGATTTTATACTGTAATACAGATGTAGCCATCTTTAACTTGACTCTGATAACTTGTTGCAGCGTGATACTTTCTTGATCCCGCAGCACTCCGTGTTTCAAGTGTGCGTTAGTAGGCTTCCACGCCAATGTGTAAAAAATTGGAACTCAGCGCTCCAAGGTATTATGCAATAAGTGATATTTGATTTCACATATAGCGAAAAGTAGTAATCCAAAAATAATGGCGCCATTACCCAACAGCGACCGAGGTCACAAGCGCCGCATATCCGTGTCTAAAGAAGGTTGAATGTATAGACCGAAACGTTACAAACCTATTTTTGGATTACTACTTTTCGCTATATGTGAAATAAAATATCATTTGTTGCAGCGTGATATCACACAACAAAAGCCATTGAAAAAGTCAAGATAAGGGATTGTTTATTTCAGAACAATGATGTTCTATGGGTATATTCACACGGCCTTTTTTTAACCACCCGTGAATATTGGCCGTCAAAAAATAGAACATGTCCTATTTTTGGCCGCTTTCACGGCCAGACGGCCCCCATAGAAGTCAATGGATCAATTTTTAACGGCCGTCAATATATGTAACAGCCGTTAAAAACGGTTCTGTGATTTGGGGATTCAAGAGCCAAGGGAACTATTGGCTCCCTTGATGGTATTCGGCGGCGCAATGACACATACTCACCGTTGCAGCGCCGTCCTCTACAGGTGTGGTCTCTAGTCTCATGGGTTCTGCGAAGGTGACGAGATGACGTCCTCTCGTCGCCTTCGCAGAACCAGTGAGACTAGAGATCACTCGTGACGTAGATGGTCATGCATCGGTGAGTATGTAGGGCATTCAGGCGGACAAAAATTACGGATATTGTTGCGCTCACTACTATGGTAGCATGGCGCTAGTACAGGGGACATTGTTGTCTACTGTAGCAAATTTTTCAGCACGGTCCTGAATTTATAGAGAGAGTCCCGGAAGATTACCACAGGGAGGGGGGGTGTGGTGCTTTCTCCGGAGAGGTGTCTGTGTCATCATCTACAGGGGGGCTGTGTGCCATCGTCTACAGGGGGCTGTGTGCCATCGTCTACAAGGGGGCTGTGTGCCATCATCTACATGGGGCAGTGTGCCATCATCTACAGGGGGGCTGTGTGCCATCATCTACAGGGGGGCTGTGTGCCATCATCTACAGGGGGGCTGTTTGACATCATCTACAGGGAGGCTGTGAGCCATCATCTACAGGGGGTCTGTGTGCCATCATCTACAGGGGGTCTGTGTGCCATCATCTACAGGGGGTCTGTGTTTCATCATCTACAGGGGGTCTGTGTGGCATCATATACAGGGAGTCCGTGTGCCATCATCTACAGGGGGGCTGTGTGGCATCATCTCTAGGGGGGCTGTGAAACAATCATGACAATGACCTTTGTTTGGGTGTTTTCAGGGGGTTGGTACAAAAGAAGCCAGACAAATGAAATTCATCAGTTTTTTTAACGGCCATGAAAAACGGATGCAAAATGGATGTCAAACGGCCATTAAAAACGGACAGACGGACTGGAAGTGTATACAAATTTGCAGACACAATGATGCAAAACGGCCATGAAAAACTGACAGTTGATCAGTTTTTGTTTTTTTTGTCAAACTTTGTTTATTGGTTTTTTCCAAATTTTTTAACATACATGTTATAAAATACAATTCGGATGAATCATTTGTACTAGAGATACATATAATTCCATTGTTAATTACATAACACTTTAATACCTTTCGTGACAACATCATACAAGATTCCCCTATTCCATTTAAATTTGCATCCAATATTTCTCTTTTACTTCTCTACTTCTTAACTTGCCATCAACCGATCCACATATTGTCTCTGTATTGGTGTTATGACTCCTTACCATTGGTAGACACATCATTCGATCTCGTTACTACTTTGTATGGCGATGAGACCTACAGATACCCACTGTTTCATTCCTCTAAGCATTCCATATATCCCTTTGTGTCATTTAGGAAGTTCAACCAAGGTTGCCAAATACTATAGTATTTACCTACGTTTCTTAAGGCCAGATAGCTAAGTTCCTCTAGTCTCGACATTTGAGCTATTTTGTTTAATATTGGGTAATTGATGGGGAGGTTGTCTTCCTCCAATTTAGCGGTATCAAAGCCTTTGCTGCTAAAACTAATTGTGGCCACAGTTTCTCCCGTGAATGACCTGAGGGGTTGACAGAGTGAAGGTTCAGCAGTAAATAGGTAAGTGTTAAAGTCTGTGCTGTGGGGCAAATAATTGTCAGAATTCATTGTACTTTTCTCCAAAAGGATTGAATATTTGTACACTCCCACCAGATGTGCGTATATGTTCCTACCTGTTGGTTACATCTCCAGCAAAGGGGAGATATCGTTGGGTCTATACGATGCAATAGTTCCGGCGTTTTGTACCATCTAGTGACTAATTTATAGGAGGTTTCTTGTAGGTTTATGCATCTAGAGGGCCCGCTGCTGTATTTATAGATATATTGTATTTCCGCCTTTGTAAATTGAACCTTCAGCTCTTTCTCCCATGATAAGATATGTGGTAAATCGCTCTTTCCCTTCATGGAAGCTAGCTTCTTATATAGTAAGGAGAGGGATTTCGGTATTGGTGTTGCTGAGGACAGCAGTGACTCAAACCATGTCAGTGGTCTGATAACAAAGCCATGTTTTACCAGAAATTTATAGTTTGAGAGCAGTTGTAAGTACTCCAGATAATGTATTCTCATTTGAGGGTATTTACCTCTAATGTACTCTAATGAGGGAAATTTATCCATGTGTACAATGTTTCCTAAGGCCACTTCTCTCAATTCTGATCCCATGCAGATATGAGCCCCTTCCCTCTTCTCTTTAAGCCCTAATAGATCACCTAGTGTTGTCAGTAATGTAGGAGTGTGACAAACATCTTCTTCTAGTGACAACTTTTTCCATACAGCTAATACCGCTTTTGTGAGGATATTAGTGGTTGTATCATTCATGCCAGGCAACACTGACCGTATTAACCTCTGAGTTAAAGGCCTACCACTCACCTCTTCTTCTATATATACATATAGTTTGTGTCGTGTTACCCCATACCAGTCTAGTATTCTGTTCATCTGAGTAGCTTGGTAGAAGGTTTGGAGGTCTGTGAAATTTATTCCCCCTAGTGCTTTTGGTCTAATCAAGGTTTTGAACGCCAGCCGATGTCCCCTTCCACCCCATATGTATCTTAGCAGTTTCTTGTTAATGTTATGAAAGTATTTTTGTGGTAGGTAAATTGGCATTGTCTGTATCAGGTAGGTTATTTTGGGAATTATCAACATTTTTATTAGGTTACATCTGCCTAGCCAGGATATATATGGTAATTTCCAATTCGTCAGTATACTCTCAATTTGTGAGATCAAGGGTTTATAGTTCATTGAAAACCATGAGTCCGGGGAAGGTGCAATCTGTATGCCCAAATACTTAATCGAGTTTAATGACCATTTAAATGGGGACGAAAGCTGGGTCTCCGCTACCACCTCTTCAGAGCACGTGATGTTCAATGCAACCGACTTATCTGGGTTAATTTTAAAGTTAGAGATTCCTTCAAATTTGACAAACATGTCGGCCAGTATGGGGAATGAGATTTGTGGGTTTGAGGTTAATATCAAGAGATCATCAGCGAAGGATGCCGTCAGGTGTACTCTGCCCCCAATCTCCACCCCTTGAATCTGTTTGCATTGACAAACTTGTTGAATCATCGTTTCAATAGCTAAGACAAATAAAAGAGGCGATAGCGGACAACCCTGTCTCGTTCCATTCATAATCCGAAAAGGGGGGGATAGGATACCATTCACTCTAACCTTTGCTGAAGGACAGGCGTATAAGGCCATAATTTGCTTAATCATGAGTTCCGGTAAGCCAAATTTGTGAAGTGTTTTGACCATAAAAGTACAATCTACGCGGTCAAATGCCTTTTCGGCGTTGGTAGATAACAGTGCCAAGGGAATTTTACGTCTACGAGCCAGCTGTATCAGATGTAGTACTCTCAGTGTGTTGTCTCTTCCCTCCCTCCCCGCTACAAACCCCACTTGCTCCATATTGACCAAATTCGGTATCAGCAGCCTCAGTCTATTCGCGATGATTTTAGCATAAATTTTTATATCTACATTTAGTAATGATATCGGTCTGTAACTACTACAAAGAGCCGGGTCTTTTTCAGCTTTGGGGATTATAGAGATGTGTGCCTCTAAAGTCTGACGGGTAAACCCACTACCCTCAGATATTGAGTTATATGTCGAAACCATATGTGGCAAAAGCAATTCTTGAAAGGTTTTGTAGTATACCGCTGGGAGCCCATCAGGTCCCGGGCTCTTCCCCAGAGGCATACCTTTCAAGGCCTCTTCTACTTCCGTGGGAGAGAAGGGTCGAGACAACACTTCTCTCTGATTGTCGTCTAGCCTAGGAAGATTTATATTCTCCAAAAAATTATCTATTTCTTCGCTTCGCTGTGCAAATTGTTCCCCGGATTCCTGTGCTCTTATCCCATATAAAGCCTCATAGTAGGTTTTAAATTGTTGTGCAATATTTTCTGTTGTTGTGTGTATTTTCCCATTTTCTGTCTTGATTGTTCTAATATAGGCTTGGTCCTGTCGTTTTTTAGCCATTAGGGCCATGAGTTTTGACCCCCTATTCCCGTGAAGGTACACTGCATGTTTGGAGTTTAAATATGCTTTGGAGGCTCTTAAGTTAAGTATCTGCTTGAGGTGTTCTCGTTGTGTAACTAACTCTCTTTGGGTCTTTGCTGCCAAGGATAATTTATGTTGTCCTTCTAACTCTAAAATTTTCCTCATAGTCTCATCTATTTCCTGCATATGAATCTTTTTAGCACGAGAGCCAATAGAAATGAACTCACCCCTAATTACTGTCTTGTGTGCCTCCCATGTGTTAGCCAGTGATATATCTTCATTTATATTTTCTTTAAAATAGTGACTAAGGCTATCTGAAATCCTCTGTGTGTGTACCGAGGACCTCAGTAGTGTTTCATTTAATCTCCAGACATTTGACGATTTGGGTAGAGACATTACCTTAAAGCCCATAACCACCGGGGCATGATCTGATACTACAATTTGTTTAATTGTTATTGCGGACACCTTAGTGAGCTGTGGGGCTTGAACAAATATATAGTCCAGCCGTTGATAGGACTGATGGGGCGCAGAAAAGTGTGTATAGTCTTTAACCGTTGGGTGAAACGACCTCCATGTGTCTCTCAATTGTAGGTCTGCTAGTGTTTTTTGTAGCAATCTAAGACTCCTATACGATTGCTGTGAGCTACCTTTGGACGAATCTAGCAATGGCTCTAGAGTGACATTTAAATCACCTCCTAAAATACATATCCCATGTTGGAACAGCTTCAGTTGTTTCAAAGTGGTTACCAACCATTTGACTTGTTGAGTGCTTGGCGCATAAATGTTCGCAAACGTGATTGGTGTATTCGCAATCAAGCCTTTAACAAAGAGGAATCTCCCTTCTGCATCAGAAAGCTGTGATATATATATGTAAAGGGCACTGATTTTTTGATAGCTATTGATACACCACATTTTTTTAAATCAGGGTGTTGTGAATGAAACCACTTGTTGAAGTATGTTGTGGATAGCTGGGGCATTTTCCTCTTTGTCAAGTGCGTTTCTTGCAACATCGCCGCGTCTGTGTTCTGAGATCTCAGGATCTGGAAAAGTCTAGATCGCTTTGTTGGTGAATTCATCCCTTTTACATTCCATGTTGTTACGTGTATGTCGGACATATTTGGTGTAAGTTTAGCAATGTGTTGTACAAGATCAATAACAATATCCTATACAAGTACAGTGGATTACTTAAATAGGTATTTCACAATACGTGATGAACCAGGAGAGGAGAGCATAGAATAAACTGAGCTAAATACACAAAACCTTCAAAAGTGCAGATATTGACCATATATGGCGTAACTCCTCGCGTCTAACTCAAATTTAAAAATTAAACATTAAACATTCCTGCGTAATATTTTAGAAACATTTCGAAAACACGCATTCCAGGTAAGGATACGAGTATCTCTTCAAGAAGTCTTCTCTGGGTCAACTTCTGTTTGGGTGGAAAGTCTCTTCCTACTGTTATGTCCCCGCGCCGTTATTCCTGATGCAGTGATGGTAGGGATCGGGGGTCTCGGAAGCGATGCGACATCCACGATTTGAAGCCAGGACAACGGTCGTTGCGAGTCCATTCCAAGCTCATTGTATAAAGGTGTTAAGTCATCCGGACATCTTATGGTTTTCATAGCCCCATTTATTCCGAAGGCGATCCCAAAAGGAAATAACCATCTGTACTGGATACCTTTGGCTCATAAAGCTTCCGTCAACGGTTTTAGTTGTCGTCTTTTGTTCATAGTAACTGGAGAGATGTCTTGAAATATTGTGTAATTATAGCCATTGTACATTAACATATGAGCTTCTCTGGCTGCTCGGAGAATTTTATCTCTGTGTGATGAGTTGGCAGATAACATCTCTTGGAGGGTCTCCATCCTTTGGCTTTGGCCTCAGCGCCCTGTGCGCTCTTTCTACTACTAGAGTGCCGCCTTGGTCGTCTGGTATTAACACTTGTAACATTTTGCTTACTGTCGACAGGATTTCAGTTGGCATGACCGTCTCTGGAATACCTTTTATTCGCAAGTTGTTTCTCCGCCCCCTATTATCTTGATCCTCTACATAGGAGAGAATACTATTAAAAGGAATTAGGCAGTTCTCCATTGCGGTAGTTGTTGCTGCACTGTGCATTATCAATTTGCTTTGGGTTTCCTCTAGTACTTCGACCCTCTTGTGCATTTGTCGCACCTCTTGCTTGAAGTCTACAAGTTCTTTCAGAACCGGTTTCAAAGCGTTTTCAATTATCTTTTGCATTGCCGCTGTGGATATATTTATTGAACCAGCACCTCTTGGAGCTTCCTCATCTGAACTCTCATCTGAAGATTCTAACTGATCTGCTTGTTGGGAGGGCACTTGCTCACTTTTGCGGCCTTCTTTTTTCGATGTAGGCGATTTTTTATGTAGGAATTTATCCATATCTGTCTGTCCTTTTTTCTTCTGTTTGGGGGTGTCCCAGCTATCCATTTTATGTCCTCTGACCATTTTTGAACGCTATGTTTGGTAAGACTCAAAGTATATGTCTTGTGCTTGTCCACCAGTTTCTCCTCTCCTAGTTTCACTTCTCAGACTGGTTCCATTATATAAATAGTTCCAATTTGGGAAAAAATTGGGCCTATGACCCTAATAGGTGTTTTATATCAGTGTTCGTATTAGAGGCTTGAGTAGTCCTCAAGAAAAATGTGAGCTATGCCCATATACCCAGGTGTATACACAGTCCCGCTTGTGTCAATCACTGCTGCTATGTAGCCTCTCTCACCCGTTCACTCCTGTGTGCGCCTGTGTTGCTAATTGAGGTCCTGGTCTCACAGTACCAACAGGCCTCCGTCGCAGGGTTACAGTCTTGTAATATATAGGTATAGTAGTGAGTGAGTAGGTAAACCCCACCAAGTCTGTTTACTCACGGCTCAGCAGAGATCTCCTTCCGTCCAACTTATGCTGATATCTTAAGTTGTTGCAGTAGCGGTGTAATGGCGGCGTAATGGCGTCGTACTCGCGATGATAACGCCGTCTCCTTCCCACCTCAAATGCTGCTGTGTGAGAGCAATGCAGCAGGCTTTCATTCCCACTGCCTGGCAGTAGTAATCCGTCTCCGTGTTCCGGTATTCTCCGGTAACACTCTCCGATGTGCTATCCGGAGGGGGAGAGATCTGGGGGAGAGGGTGGCTAGCAGGAGAGTTCTCCTCGTGTCGGCTACTCTTATCGCAGGCCTGTGGCTGGTCTCGTGTTACCACGCCACCTTCTCCAGCCATCTGATTTTTACCTCTTATCACTCCTGATGTCCTCACCGTAAGTGTCAGATGGATCAGGGTGAGATCTATTCTGCTAAGTCGGTATAATCTGGTATTTGTCCTCAGTCACCGGGAGAGCTCTCCTTTCACACGTCCATCTTGTTCAGCGCGCTAGCAGTTGATCAGTTTTTAATGGCCATTTTTTTTCACTGTCGTGTGAATGTAGCCTAAGTTCTGGATCGTCTCCATTTTAATGGATAAAGTTACCGGACAATTATCCGCCCACCGAGAGTTTATTGGACACATGGACGGCCTGGTGAGCAGATGAACTTCTTGTTTCTTTGTTTGCAGTCGTGTACAGATATAGCAATCCTTATCCTGACTCTGATAACTTGCTGCAGCATGATAATTTATCACTTAAGTCACTGAAAACCATTGAAAAAGTGAAATTGTTAGGGATCTGCCAGGTACTACGTCTAGGTATACTCCTGGGATTAATCAATCCACACCTGAGGCCAGACCTGTTCGACTGACACCATCTCCCACCAACCAGGGTGGCAGGCTCAGGAGTGGGAGAGCCTATCGCGGCCTGGTCAGTCGGAGTTAGCTCCGCCCCCTGTCCTTTATTACCTGCTGTGTTCTCCTCCTCAGTGCTTGTAATTCTTTTGGATTCCTGGCCCCACTGCTGCTTGCTCCAGCCTGCTTCTGCCGTGCTTCTGCCTTGCTCCCGTTCTGCTTAACCCGCTTTGCCTCCGGCTTGCTTCCTCCTCCGTGCTCACTTGGGTATACTCCACTTCATCCTGGTCCTGACAACTCATTCTCCTTGCGGCGTTCCGTGGGCTACTGCCCCTTCCCTTGCGTGTTCCCTGTTTGTTCTCCCGTGCACTTAGACAGCGTAGGGACCGCCGCCCAGTTGTACCCCGTCGCCTAGGGCGGGTCGTTGCATGTAGGCAGGGACAGGGCGGTGGGTAGATTAGGGCTCACTTTCCCTTCACCTCCTTCCTACCATTACATAATTACAAGCCCCTTACCTAGTCTACCATTTCCCCTACGCTGACGCTATCATGGACCCCCTTGAGACCCTGACCCAGCAGATGCAGGGCCTCTCCCTACAGGTCCAGGCCCTGGCCTAGAGGGTCAACCAGGGTGACGCTGCCGTAGTAGTTCCCCTCACCTCACCTCTAGAACCCGACCTCAAGTTACCTGACCGGTTCTCAGGGGACCGTAAGACGTTTCTCTCCTTCCGGGAGAGTTGCAGACTGTATTTCCGCCTTAAACCCCACTCCTCAGGTTCCGAGAACCAGCGGGTGGGTATCATCATATCCCGACTCCAGGAAGGGCCCCAAGAGTGGGCCTTCTCCTTGGCTCCTGACGCCCCTGAACTTTCCTCTGTTGATCGCTTTTTCTCTGCCCTCGGACTCATTTACGACGAGACTGACAGGACTGCTTTAGCCGAGAGTCAGCTGGTCACCTTACGTCAGGGTAGGAAACCGCTTGAGGAGTACTGTTCTGATTTTAGAAAGTGGTGCGTAGCTTCTCGGTGGAACGATCCAGCCCTAAGGTGCCAGTTTAGGTTAGGATTATCTGATGCCCTGAAGGATCTGCTGGTTAGTTACCCCTCTTCTGACTCCCTTGACCAGGTTATGGCCCTAGCAGTACGACTTCACCGACGTCTCAGGGAACGTCAGCTTGAACGCTTCAATGTGCTCCCCTCTGACTTTTCTGCGATTCCCCCCGAGGTCCCGTCTCCTCGCCCCTCCACGGAGGACTCAGAGGTACCTATGCAACTCGGGGCCTCCATGTCCCCTCGACAACGTAGGGAGTTTCGCAGAATGAATGGTCTCTGCTTCTACTGTGGGGACGACAAGCATCTTCTGAACACCTGTCCCAGGCGCAAGAATAAAAAGCCGGAAAACTTCCGCGCCTAAGTGATCATCGGGGAGGTCACTTGGGCGCACAGGTATTTCCCGTTAATGTGAAACGCAATAAAATTTTACTTCCCTTTTAGGTCTCGTTTGCTGGCCGGTCTGCCACTGGCAGTGCCTTCGTGGATTCTGGCTCATCTGCTAATATCATGTCTGTGGAATTTGCTATGTCTCTAAAAATGCCTTTTATTGATTTACCTTATCCTATCCCTGTAGTAGGTATCGACTCAACTCCCCTTGCTAATGGTTATTTTACTCAGCATACTCCTGTTTTTGAACTCCTGGTTGGCTCCATGCATTTGGAGCAGTGCTCTGTACTGGTGATGCAGGGATTATCGTCTGATCTGGTATTAGGTCTTCCCTGGTTGCAGTTGCATAATCCCACGTTTGATTGGAATACTGGGGATCTCACCAAATGGGGTAGTGAATGTCTTATGTCATGTCTTTCTGTTAACTCTATTTCTCCCCGGGAGGAGGTAAACACGCTTCCTGAGTTTGTTGAGGACTTCGCCGATGTGTTTTCTAAGGAGGCCTCCGAGGTGTTGCCCCCCCATAGAGATTACGATTGCGCCATCGATTTGGTGCCTGGTGCCAAGCTTCCTAAGGGTAGGATATTTAATCTTTCATGTCCTGAACGTGAAGCTATGAGGGTGTATATCCAAGAATGCCTGGCCAAGGGTTTCATTCGCCCCTCGACTTCTCCTGTAGGTGCTGGCTTCTTCTTTGTGGGGAAGAAGGATGGTGGTCTTAGGCCGTGCATTGATTATCGTAACCTGAATAAGGTCACCGTAAGGAACCAGTACCCACTTCCTTTGATTCCGGATCTTTTTAATCAGGTTCAGGGAGCCCAATGGTTTTCTAAGTTCGATCTACGGGGGGCATATAACCTTATCCGCATCAAAGAGGGGGATGAGTGGAAAACTGCGTTCAACACACCCGAGGGTCATTTCGAATACCTGGTCATGCCCTTTGGGTTGTGTAATGCCCCTACTGTCTTCCAGAATTTTATTAATGAAATCCTGAGAGATTACCTGTGTAATTTTCTTGTTGTGTACCTTGATGACATACTGGTGTTTTCCAAGGACTGGTCCTCCCACGTGGAGCATGTCAGGAAGGTGCTCCAGGTCCTTCGGGAGAATAATCTGTTTGCTAAGACTGAAAAATGTGTCTTTGGGGTACAGGAGATACCATTTTTAGGGCAAATCCTCACTCCTCATGAATTCCGCATGGACCCTGCCAAGGTTCAGGCTGTGGCGGAATGGGTCCAACCTGCCTCCCTTAAGGCGTTACAGTGTTTTTTAGGGTTCGCCAACTATTACAGGAGATTTATTGCCAACTTCTCGGTCGTCGCTAAGCCTCTTACGGACCTTACTCGCAAGGGTGCTGATATCCTCCATTGGCCCCCTGAGGCCGTCCAGGCCTTTGAGACCCTCAAGAAGTGCTTTATCTCGGCCCCCGTGCTGATTCAGCCCAACCAAGAGGAGCCATTTATTGTGGAGGTTGACGCATCCGAGGTCGGAGTGGGGGCCGTCTTGTCCCAGGGTACCAGCTCCCTCACCCATCTCCGCCCCTGTGCTTACTTCTCTAGGAAGTTTTTGCCCACGGAGAGTAACTATGATATTGGCAACCGCGAACTTCTAGCCATTAAATGGGCTTTTGAAGAGTGGCGGAACTTCCTGGAGGGGGCCAGACACCAGGTAACGGTCCTTACGGATCACAAGAATCTGGTTTTCCTAGAATCGGCCAGGAGGCTTAATCCTAGACAAGCTCGGTGGGCACTATTCTTTACCAGATTTAATTTCTTGGTTACCTATAGGGCTGGGTCCAAGAATATTAAGGCTGATGCCCTGTCACGTAGTTTCATGGCCAATCCTCCTTCCGAGAAGGATCCTGCTTGTATTTTATCCCCTGGTATAATAGTTTCTGCCACGGATTCTGATTTAGCTTCTGATATCGCGGCTGATCAGGGTGCAGCTCCCGGGAACGTCCCTGGGGACAAACTGTTTGTTCCCCTGCAATACCGGCTAAGGGTACTCAGGGAAAACCATGACTCCACTCTATCTGGTCATCCTGGCATCTTGGGCACCAAACACCTCATTACCAGAAACTATTGGTGGCCTGGGTTGCCTAAAGACATTAGAGCTTACGTCGCCGCTTATGAGGTTTGCGCTAGGTCCAAAACCCCTAGGTCCCGACCTGCGGGCCTACTACGTTCCTTGCCCATTCCCCAGAGACCTTGGACCCATATCTCCATGGATTTTATCACCGATTTGCCTCCATCTCAGGGCAAGTCGGTGGTGTGGGTGGTAGTAGACCGCTTCAGCAAGATGTGCCACTTTGTGCCCCTTAAGAAGCTACCTAACGCCAAGACGTTAGCTTCTTTGTTTGTGAAACACATCCTGCGTCTCCATGGGGCCCCAGTCAATATCCCTGACAGAGGGGTACAATTTGTTTCCTTATTTTGGAGAGCCTTTTGTAAAAAGTTGGAGATTGATCTGTCCTTCTCCTCCGCCTTCCATCCCGAAACTAATGGCCAAACGGAGAGGACTAACCAGTCCCTGGAACAATATTTAAGGTGTTTCATCTCTGACTGTCAATTCGATTGGGTCTCATTCCTTCCCCTTGCTGAATTTTCCCTGAATAACCGGGTCAGTAACTCGTCAGGGGTCTCCCCGTTTTTCTGTAATTTCGGGTTTAACCCAAGGTTCTCCTCCGTTTCCCCTGGTTGTTCCAATAATCCTGAGGTAGAGGATGTTCATCGGGAACTGTGCACTGTCTGGGCCCAGGTTCAGAAGAACCTAGAGGCGTCCCAGAGCGCACAAAAGATTCAGGCGGATAGTAGACGTTCTGCTAACCCCCGGTTTGTCATCGGGGATTTGGTCTGGTTGTCATCCAGGAAATTGCGCCTTAAGGTCCCGTCCAGGAAGTTTGCTCCCCGATTTATTGGGCCTTATAAGATCATTGAAGTCCTCAATCCTGTATCCTTCCGTCTGGAGCTGCCACCATCCTTTCGCATACATGACGTCTTCCATGCCTCCCTCCTTAAACGCTGCTCCCCGTCCTGGTCCCCCTCGAGGAAACCTCCTGTTCCCGTTCTCACCCCTGAGGGGGTGGAATTCGAGGTGGCCAAGATTATGGACAGTAGGATGGTCCAGGTCTCCCTCCAGTACCTGGTCCATTGAAGAGGGTACGGGCCGGAGGAGAGGACTTGGGTACCTGCCCGTGATGATCACGCTGGGGTATTGATCAGGAGGTTCCACCTTCTCTTCCCTACTAAACCGGGTCCTCTTAGTAAGGGTCCGGTGGCCCCTCATAAAAGGGGGAGTACTGTTAGGGATCTGCCAGGTACTACGTCTAGGTATACTCCTGGGATTAATCAATCCACACCTGAGGCCAGACCTGTTCGACTGACACCATCTCCCACCAACCAGGGTGGCAGGCTCAGGAGTGGGAGAGCCTATCGTGGCCTGGTCAGTCGGAGTTAGTTCCGCCCCCTGTCCTTTATTACCTGCTGTGTTCTCCTCCTCAGTGCTTGTAATTCTTTTGGATTCCTGGCCCCACTGCTGCTTGCTCCAGCCTGCTTCTGCCGTGCTTCTGCCTTGCTGCTGTTCTGCTTAACCCGCTTTGCCTCCGGCTTGCTTCCTCCTCCGTGCTCACTTGGGTATACTCCACTTCATCCTGGTCCTGACAACTCATTCTCCGCTCGTTTCCTCGCGGCGTTCCGTGGGCTACTGCCCCTTCCCTTGCGTGTTCCCTGTTTGTTCTCCCGTGCACTTAGACAGCGTAGGGACAGCCGCCCAGTTGTACCCCGTCGCCTAGGGCGGGTCGTTGCAAGTAGGCAGGGACAGGGCGGTGGGTAGATTAGGGCTCACTTTCCCTTCACCTCCTTCCTACCATTACAGAAATTAAAGTTTCTTGACACTGTGTATTCAATGTATTTAACCCCTTCGAGCTCAGCAACGTAATATTCCGTCGCGCTGACCGCCCCGTTCGCGCTCAGCGACGGAATATTATGTCGCAGGGAAAATGCATCGCCATTTTCCACCGGCGCGTGCACGAGCTGTGACAGCTGCTGTTTCCGACAGCAGGCTATCACAGCTCAATACGCCGGGACCTATTGCGATGGTCCCGCCTCCACAATCGCCACTATTGGTCAGTCAGTGAGTAACTGTCGAATAGTGGCGATCGGTCTCTTCACTTCCTCTCCCTGACATCACATCCTGCCGCACCCGCCCTGAGATGGAGATAGCGAGGCGTTCAGAGCGGTTGTGAGTAGAGGGAGAGAAGAAAAAGAGTGAACAAAAGTGAAAAAAATAAAACTTTTTTCTGCTTCCCACCTCCCCAATCCACTACCCAGTCCTTTACCCTTCCTCCTTGTGTTCCCCCCACATTTTTGGTCAGTGATCTCCTATCAATGACCACTTCTTAGTCTTCAGGACCAATTTCTTGGTCCCTGGGAATTATTTTTTTCTTTATAAAACATATAAAATAAAAAAATATATATAAAAAAAAAAAAACGAAAAAAAAACCTGTTAATTGAGACAATTTATCTAGTTAGTTTAGTATTAGTGTTAGTTAGTGTCAGGGAACCGTCAAAAAGCATAGTTAGGTATAGCGTCAGGAATCCATCACCATAGTTAGATCTAGCGTTAGGGGTCCATCACAGTAGTTAGGTTTAGCGTCAGGGAAGCTCGGAATAATCTAGATAGGTTTAGTGTCAGGCACCCGTCACCGTAGTTAGGTTTAGTGTTAGGGAAGCTCAGAATAATCTAGTTAGGTTTAGTGTCAGAGAATAGTCGCCGTAGTTAGATTTAGTCTCAGGGAAGTTCAAATAAAATCTAGTTAAGTTTAGTGTTAGGAACCCTCGCCCTTGTTAAGTTTAGTCTCAGGGAAGCCCACTCGTTCTATAAAAACACCAATTTTTTGAGCTGGTTTAGGTAGCAGCCTATTGCTCCTAGTTAGGAAAGCAATCAAACATGTCCCAACGGACATTTAGTGCCGAAGAGGCATATTCATTTCTTGCCTCCGACACAGAGTCGTCGGATGGTGAGACTCTGTTTTATTTATCCACCTCCTCATTCAGTGATGAAGAAGAGGAACCTCCTAGGAGATGCCCCTTGACCACAAGTGCAGTTGAAGCCCCCGAGCGAAATGACCCCGCCGCAGTTCAAGCCCCCATTTGGACCCCCACACCAGACATTTATGAGCCCAAAATCCCAGAGTTAAAATTTTATAGGGCAGGGCTCAGTGAAATGGGCTTTTTCAAGTTCTTCTTCACTGATGACTTTATAGATCTTATGGTCTCCCAGACAAATTTATATGTCCAACAGTATATTACTAAGAACCCTACATCATTTTATGCCCAATCCTACAGGTGGACCCCTGTATATGTAGCAGAGTTGGGCAAGTTCTGGGGACTTCACTTGAACATGGGGCTTCTGAAAAAACCATCCATTAGGACCTACTGGAGCATTAACATCTTATACCATACCCCCAATGTACCGTATGGCCATGTCCAGGATGCATTATGAGGCAATATTTCGCTTCTTAAATTATAAGGATAATGAGCAGTGCCCACCCCGAGATGACCCCAGTTTTGACCGTTTGTACAAACTGAGACCCCTATTAGACAATTTCAGTGCTCGGTTTGCCCAAGCATACACCCCCGAGAAGTGTATTTCTATTGATGAGTCCCTGGTACATTTTAAAGGGAGGCTTCAATTCCGCCAGTACCTGCCGAGTAAGAGGGCAAGGTATGGCGTAAAGATGTATAAGCTGTGCGAGAGTGCATCAGGGTATACCTAGAAATTTAGGATGTATGAAGGGAAGGACAGCAGTATTCAGCCCCCAGAATGCCCCCCCCCTTACTGGGAATTAACGCAAAAATTGTGTGGGATTTGGTGCACCCACTGCTGGACCAGGGTTACCACCTCTACTTGGATAATTTTTATACCAGCGTCCCACTCTTCAAGTGCCTCGCTTCCAGAAGTCCTGCGGCATGCGGCACTGCTAGAAAAAATCTGAGAGGCCTCCCTAAGACTCTGCTTGGGCAAACACTCAGAAGGGGTGAGAGCAGGGCACAATCTTGGAGCAACATATTGTGTGTCAAGTACAAGGACAAGAGAGATGTCCTTGTACTAACAACAATACATGGCCACACCAGTACCCATGTACCTGTACGCAGGGCCGCCATCAGGAATTTCAGGGCCCCCTACAGCTAAATTTTCTGGGCCCCCCTACCGTGGCACCGCCTGTTAACGGTACTCCGTCCAGCACTATATCATGGTACCCAGGGCCGCCATCAGGGGGGGTTTTATGGGTACTGTTGTGAGAGGCCCGGCCAAACCTAATTGAAAGGGGGGCCCGGCAACTTCCGCGACTTGCCTTTGTTAGAAAAAAAACAGGCCCCTGCAATGGGGCCCGTTTTTTTCACCAAAAGAATGTCGTGAGCTGCGGGCCCCCCTTTCAATTAGGTTTGGCCGGGCCTCTCACATCAGTACTCATAATACCCCCCCTGATGGCGGCCCTGGGTAGCATGGGGGTCGTCATGGGGGCCGTCAAACACTGCCGCCCGTACGACCGCTTGTGCGCATCCGCAAACTCCCGCGCATGCGCACCCGCGACCGCCTGGAACCACGCACCGAATTTTGAGGCAGATTTTGACCTGCCCACACTATCTTGCCGCGTTTTTTGCCCGCGGCGATTGAGGACAGCAGACAAAAAACGCAGGGAAAAATGTATTTTCTGCCTCCCATTGATTTCGATGGGAGGTCAGAGGCAGAACCGCGGCAAGAAAGGACGTGCTGCTTTTTCTTTTTTCCGCGACTGGCTCCCATTGATTCCAGATTAAATCAATGGGAGGCGGTTTTGGAAGTTTTTTGGTGCTGATTCTGACGCAGTGTCCGAGTCAATATCAAGGCCCAAAAACTCTGTGAACTGGGCCTTATTGTTAGGGCTTATTCAGACGAACGTGTAATACATCCGTGCAACGCGCGTGATTTTCACGCGCCTCGCACGGACCTATGTTACTCTATGGGGCCGTTCAGACTGTCAGTGATTTTCATGCAGCGTGTGTCCGCTGCGTAAAACTCACGACATGTCCGATATTTGTGCATTGTTCGCGCATCACGCACCCATTGAAGTCAATGGGTGCGTGAAAATCACGCCCAGCACTTCCGCAGCCGTATAAACTATGAATGAAAACAGAAAAGCACCACGTGCTACAAACATACAAACAGAGTGTCATAATAATGGCGGCTGCGCGAAAATCACGCAGCCGCGCATCATACGCTGCTAACACACGGAGCTGTTATGGACCTTTTGCATGCGCAAAACGCCACGTTTTTGCGCACACAAAAAGCACACGCTCGTGTGAATCCGGCCTTAGGGTAGGAACACGCTAGGCATGAACACTGCAGATTTTATGCAACACATTTTATTGTGGAAAATCCGCAGCGTATTACAGTCGCAGCAGAGTGGATGAGATGTGAACAAATCTCATTCACACGCTGGAAAAAAAATGGACCTGCAGTGTGGCTTTTTAAGCCGCAGCATGTCAATGTATTCTGTGGAATCGCCGCTCCTCTGTTGCGGAAATGCTGCGGTTCTGCCGCAAAAAGCACACATGAGGAAAAAAAAAAAAGGTACTTTTTCAAATTTATAAAAAAGTTTAGACTTGCCCCAGCCGTAGTCCTGGTGACGCGATCCTCTATTCTTAGCGCAGCTCGGCCTCCTGTCATGACGTTTCATCCCATGTGACTGCTGCAGCGGTCACATGGTCTACAGCGTCATCCCAGGAGGCGGGGCAACGTTCAGTAGAGAGAGACGCGTCACCAGGACTACGGCCGGGGCAAGTCTAAACTTTTTTTTCCCTGCAGGATTCCCGCAGCGGACATGCCTCACGAAACCTGCGCCACTATTTGGTGCGGTTTTGCTGGCGGAATTCCCTGCGGCTACCGGGGCGGATAAGCTGTGGAGTTTTACCAGCTTAAAAAAATACAAAACTTTTGTGTTAGGGCCTGTTCACATCACCGTTCGCTTCCGTTCCGGGGTTCCGTCTCAGGTTTCCGTCGGGTGAACCCCGCAACGGAAAGTGAAAGTGACAGCTTCCGTTTCCGTCACCATTAGCGCAGTCGACTACGCTATTGATTCCGTCCGAAAACCAGCCGGAATGGTGACGAACGGAAACCATTAGTGATGTTTCCGTCACCATTGAGATCAATGGTGACTGAAACGGAAGCTGTGCTGTCACTTTCACTTTCCGTTGCGGGGTTCACCCGACAGAAACCTCAGACGGAACCCCGGAGCGGAAGCGAACGGTGATGTGAACAGGCCCTAACACAAAAGTTTTGTGTTTTTTTAAGCTGGTTCACGAAAAAAATAATTCCAAATTCTACTGGACCAATTGCCTATTTAGAGACCAGCAGCAGCTCCAGGAGCGACATCATAAGGAACACACTAGGCGGATATGCTGAGTAAAACTCCACAGCTTATCCGCCCCGGTAGCCGCAGGGAATTCTGCCAGCAAAACCGCACCAAATAGTGGCGCAGGTTTCGTGAGGCGCGTCCGCTGCGGGAATCCTGCAGGGAAAAAAAAGTTTAGACTTGCCCCGGCCGTAGTCCTGGTGACGCATCTCTCTCTTCTGAACGTAGCCCCGCCTCCTGGGATGACGCTGTAGACCATGTGACCACTGCAGCAGTCACATGGGATGAAACGTCATGACA